>NC_056439.1:49041358-49341358 GCF_018296145.1 Oncorhynchus tshawytscha | reverse complement strand
TACTGTTCAGAGTACTTTTCAGAGTGCATTTCAGAGTACTGTTCAGAGTACTGTTCAGAGTACTGTTCAGAGTACTGTTCAGAGTACTGTTCAGAGTACTGTTCAGAGTACTGTTCAGAGTACTGTTCAGAGTACTGTTCAGAGTACTTTTCAGAGTACTGTTCAGAGTACTGTTCAGAGTACTGTTCAGAGTACTGTTCAGAGTACTGTTCAGAGTACTGTTCAGAGTACTGTTCAGAGTACTGTTCAGAGTACTGTTCAGAGTACTTTTCAGAGTACTTTTCAAATACAAAAACATAGAAAAAAAGAACAGAATGCCCACCCTAGTCACACCCTGGCCTAACCAAAATAGAGAATAAAAGCCTCTCTATGGGCAGGGCGTGACAGTATTAAGAGAGAAGATGATTGGAGAGAGGCTAAATGAGTACACCAATCAGATTAGAGTTGTTTCAACAAAGTCTTTTGAAAAGTTGATTTGTCTATAGATGATTAAAGTGTCTGTCTTGTCAAATGTGAAGAGAGCAAAGGCTGCACACACGTACAGTACTGCAATGTGCCCTCCACGGTCTCTGTGTGTGATACGTGTTGGGATTCTGGTGGTGTGCCAAGCTCTTTATAAATAGTGATGAGGCCAGATACAATTTTCTGAGGTGAACCACAGGGGAACAAATTAACAATCATATCCAATCTCCAAATTCAGGATATCGCAAAATACAATCTCAGTGGAATATTTTCTGTTGAATATATATACACCCTATCCTAGATAAACTTGCTAAGGATATCTGGCAGGGCCATTATCATCTGATCATATGAACCCTGAGGTTAACCTGTTCCACCAGACTACTGGAAATACACATTTTTTATGGCATGGACATAGAAACTTGTAGAATGCAACAACAACAAAATAAATGTTTTAAAATATATATATATATATAACTAAAGGTCTCCTTTTTTGCATCTACCCCCTAGATTATAACCAGCTGGGATTTTGTTCCCAGAATCATTGAAAGGCTTTTGATCATTACATGGGTCCTCTATGATCCAACTACAGAGCCCTCAGCCTTCAACGTTGGCCACTATTCCCTCCTTTCTCAAGAGACTCAACAACAAGAGCCTCCAGGGACGTGAACGTTTCTCCTCTTTGGATCTGCATAAGCCTTTCCTCAGTCCTTGGAGACTCGTCAAAGAGGGTCTGTATTATCTTATGATGCATACTCTTCCAACTAATAGGGTGCACTGTTGCATACTAAACACTTACATATATACATAAATAATAATAAGAAGAATCTGCTTTGGTCAGCTCCAGCAATACTTTGTAGAAAGTATCTGGTCAACTAATTATTTTTTGGATAGAAATCAAATCATTTCCAAGGAGAGTATGAAAACCCCACTTTAAGTTGTACGTTTACATGCATCTTAATTAATTTCATGGGAATACCGTGGCATTGGATATAATGTATAATATACAGTATATACAGATATAAAACATATAGATAGATATAGTCATCACATACAGTACATGCTTAATAACAGTGGCCACATTACCAGATGTACATCATGATGTTTTCTACAGCGCATATTCCCCACCAATAGTTAATTACCTAAATAGGTAACACTCTACATTTAATAAGGGAAATTTCACAATATTTCATACTTTTATATTCATCATCTCCAGCACCACCCCAACATCAACATATGTGAAAATGGCACGTTTCTATGTTTTATAATATAAACGTTAAATCATCAACAGATTAGTAGATCATTATCATATCAAATTTGTGTTTAGCAGATGTTATTGCGGGTGGAAGGACACAGAGCCACAGTGTCCAACAATCCCCCTTGTCTCAGCCTCCAGTATCTATGCTGCGGGGGGACAGGGTCAGTCTGCCTGGTTGGCCCCGTCTGGGGGTATCGTCGGACAGAGCCACAGTGTCCAACGATCCCCCTTGTCTCAGCCTCCAGTATCTATGCTGCAATAGTCTATGTGCTGTGGGGGGACAGAATCAGTCTGTCCTATCTGGTGTTATTCTCCTATCTAATCTGGTGTCCTATGTAAGTGTGTGTGTTTTTTTTTTTCTCTCTCTCTCTGATTATTATTTCACCCTGTTGGTCATCTATGACCGTTTGAACATCTTGAAGAACAATCTGGCCTTAATGGCCATGTACTCTTATAATCTCCACCCAGCACAGCCAGAAGAGGACTGGCCACCCCTCAGAGCCTGGTTCCTCTCTACCCAGCACAGCCAGAAGAGGACTGGCCACCCCTCAGAGCCTGGTTCCTCTCTACCCAGCACAGCCAGAAGAGGACTGGCCACCCCTCAGAGCCTGGTTCCTCTCTAGGTTTCCTCCTAGGTTCCTGCCTTTCGAGGGAGTTTTTCCTAGCCTGTGTGCTTCTACATCTGCATTGCTTGTGTTTTAGGCTGGGTTTCTGTACAAGCACATTGTGACATCTGCTGATGTAAAAAGGGCTTTATACTGTAAATACATTAGATTTGATGAATGTAGCCTCTGAAATCTATAAATATATGTACCTTACTACAGTCGAAACAAGGTCTTCTTCGAAGTACTGTTTTGTACTGTTACTATTGTTCATAGGATATTGTTAAAATGGCAGACAAGTGGCACTGTTACTTGGTATTCAAATATAAGTACATCATTATGTGAGCTGCTCCAGAATACATTACTGAACATTCAAAGTGATGTCTAACTATAATAGTCATAGCAATTTCTCAGTGATTATCAGTAGACTGAATGCTTTAGCCTCTCTGATACGTATTTTACTGCAATGAAATGGGACTTGTCATATTCACACATGAAGCTCTGCTGGAAACTTACATGACTAAACTAGAAATCATTTGATCGGACGTTTTTTTCGTGGAGAATATTGTGTTTATAGTGGAAAGTGTATTGTTGTCATCTTTCTACCTCGATTAAAGATGAAATAGAGCCAGTCCTCTGAGGTCTGTTGGGGACGGCCGGCGGCTGTCGTGACCCCAGACAACCTACTGACAGAGGAGCTGACAGAGCGAGACGGGTGGTGGTTACTGTCCCACGGAGCTGGGACTTGGCTGCACTCAACCTGCAGAGGGGACGTGATCATGGACTACCAGGTCAGTGTTACCCATAATCACAAGTTATTAATTAGGACTTTCATTTAAAACAGTGTTACTCAGTGTTTTGCCCCCGTGTGATAATATGCCATCAACGAGAGAGGCGTGGAGAGAGGAGCCCATTCATTCTCATTCATTAATGTGTTTGTATTTAAATGTCAGTGGCGCTAAACATTGGCCGTTAAGTGGCCACACCCCCACACGTTCTTAAATCCAATTAAAAACAACAACAACAAAAAATTGTACACGGTCAAATTAGAACTAGGACTGAATGAGAGAAACCAGACAGGCTGCAAGCGTCAACGGAGTCACAGCTCGTCAAATTAGAAAGCACAGGACTGAATGAGAGAAACCAGACAGGCTGCAAGCGTCAACGGAGTCACAGCTCGTCACATTAGAAAGCACAGGACTGAATGAGAGAAACCAGACAGGCTGCAAGCGTCAACGGAGTCACAGCTCGTCACATTAGAATGCACAGAACTGAATGAGAGAAACCAGACAGGCTGCAAGCGTCAACGGAGTCACAGCTCGTCAAATTAGAAAGCACAGGACTGAATGAGAGGAAACAGACAGGCTGCAAGCGTCAACGGAGTCACAGCTCGTCAAATTAGAATGCACAGGACTGAATGAGAGAAACCAGACAGGCTGCAAGCGTCAACGGAGTCACAGCTCGTCAAATTAGAATGCACAGGACTGAATGAGAGAAACCAGACAGGCTGCAAGCGTCAACGGAGTCACAGCTCGTCAAATTAGAATGCACAGGACTGAATGAGAGAAACCAGACAGGCTGCAAGCGTCAACGGAGTCACAGCTCGTCAAATTAGAATGCACAGGACTGAATGAGAGGAAACAGACAGGCTGCAAGCGTCAACGGAGTCACAGCTCGTCAAATTAGAATGCACAGGACTGAATGAGAGGAAACAGACAGGCTGCAAGCGTCAACGGAGTCACAGCTCGTCAAATTAGAAAGCAAGTCTATTTTTGACTTGTCCTCCCAGAGCAACGCTGGTATAATAAGCAAGTCATTGCTTGGGTCATTTGTAGAAAAGGGATGAGAGGAATTGTTATGATTTTCTCTATGCTAAGTAGACTAAAGACGTAGTTTAAAATGTATTGGGCTGTAAGCTAAGGTTTTTCAGGGCTTCATCTTATAGCTAGAGGGCTCCTGATATCTCCAGGAATTATTAGCATAATTTTAGACTTTTGTTGTCTAGTACTGTCTTTTTGCTAGCTAGGGCTTGTCTTTCTGTTAGCCTACTTGGTGTGTGAACTACTGAATGCTATTAAGGGGCATTCAGTGGCTGGGGGGTAATCAGTGGCTGTATTGGAGGGGGAGTGGTTTCTCCTCTCCTAGGCAATCAGCAATTAAGGGGAGTGGTTTCTCCTCTCCTAGGCAATCAGCAATTAAGGGGAGTGGTTTCTCCTCTCCTAGGCAAACAGCAATTAGTGCAGGGAGGTGTGCTCTTCACTTTTGGAAGGCAATTAGCAATTAGTATTAGTACTTCAGTCTCCCCTGTTGTAAGTGGTGGTCTCGTCACTGAAACGAAGACTGTTCTGTAGAGTTGTTGGAGGATGAAGAGAGAGGAAGGCTCCACTCGGTCACTTGAGTGTCCTACCTAGTTATTTTAATATCTCATGTTGCTCTTTTGTAGCCTTGTCAACTATGTGTTTTCTATACCAGTGAGCTCCTCTCCCTGTAGGCTTTAGAAGACCTTCCTCTGGCTGCAACCCTTTTAAATTTAGTGTCCCCTGAGCACCAAACCCATGTGGAATTCCTGGACAGTGTTTGAAACTGCCGATCTGCGGTCAAGAATGCTGAGTTCATCTCAGCCTATGCTGCCCTTCAGTCCCTTGACCTCTTTGGCCCTGACGTATACCTGGATCACCCCAGAAAACAATGCTACTCTAGCTGCTCGCTCTTCATCTGACTAGGTTTTTTGTTAAATCTCATAGTCCGAGAGCATCTGGTCATCACGGCAGTGACACAGGTCTACTCATTTCTCTTAAGTGATTTTCTATTTTCTCCCCCTCTCACTTGTCCATCTGCTCATTTGAATTCCATGCTGTCACTGTCACTTGTCCACTCAAGTTTAACATTGTCATCTATCGCCCACCAGGTGTCCTTAGAGTTCCTCAATGAGCTTGACACCTTGACAAGCAAATTTCCTGACAATGGCTCACTTCCTGACAATGGCTCACTTGGGGACTTCGACATCCGCCTTCAATGAATTTCTTTCCAACTTTCTCTGTCCTCTCCTTGCCTCATCTGACCTCATCCTTTCCCAGGCAGGCAATACGCTACTAATCTCACTGCAACCCCCCTCCAGGGCTCTGATCACTATATACTATGTGTGTACACACTACTGTTCAAAAGTTTGGGTTCACTTAGAAATGTCCTTGTTTTTTTTTGGTCCATTAAAATAACTTTGATCAGAAATACAGTGTAGACATTGTTATGTTGTAAATGACTATTGTAGCTGGACACGGCAGAATTTAAAAAAATGGAAAATCTACATAGGCGTACAGAGGCTCATTACCAGCAACCATCACTCGTGTGTTCCAATGGCACGTTGTGTTAGCTAATCCAAGTTCAGTTGAGTATCTGGAGCATCAGCATTTGTGGGTTCGATTACAGGCTCAAAATGGCTAGAAACAAAGTACTTTCTTCTTCAGTCTATTCTTGTTCTGAGAAATGAAGGCTAGTCCATGTGAAGGCCAGCATCCCGGAGTCGCCTCTTCACTGCTGACGTTGAGACTGGTGTTTTTCGGGTACTGTTTAATGAAGCTGCCAGTTGAGGACTTGCGAGGTGTCTGTTTCTCAAACTAGACACTCTAATGTACTTGTCCTCTTGCCCAGTTGTACACCGGGGCCTCCCACTCCTCTTTCTAGTTTGCACTGTTCTGTGAAGGGGGTAGTACTGTACACAGCATTGTACGAAAGTTTCTTGGCAATTTCTCGCATGGAATAGCCTTCATTTCTTAGACATTTCTAAGTGACCCCAAACTTTTGAACGGCAGTGTGTGTGTGTGTGTCATGAAAAAGTACTTGCCCCCTTTCTAATTTGATCTACTTTTCCATATTTTTGATACTGAATATCAGATCTTCAACCAAAACCTAATATTAGATAAAGGGAACCTGAGTTTACCAATGTTGGAATTGGCTTAACTTTGAACATTGAGATATAAAAAAAATGATAGAGACGAAGCCTTGACTATAAATAATCTGTAGAAACCCAGAAGGCTTTGGAATGTGTTTGATGGAGGAGAGGAGAGCGATGTGTTGATATAGGAAAGACTGAAGGATATCTGAGGATTAGGTGAAGTAGGGCTTGAGGTCAGGAGGTGAGGTCATATATGAATGAGTGATGGTACAGAGCAGCATAGGCAAGATACAGTAGCTGATATCGAGTACAGTATATACATATGAGATGAGTATGTAAACAAAGTGGCATAGTTAAAGTGGCTAGTGATACATGTATTACATAAGGATGCAGTCGATGATATAGAGTACAGTATATACGTATGCATATGAGATGAATAATGTAGGGTATGTAAACATTATATAAGGTAGCATTGTTTAAAGTGGCTAGTGATATATTTACATTTCCCATCAATTCCCATTATTAAAGTGGCTGGAGTTGAGTCAGTGTCAGTGTCAGTGTGTTGGCAGCAGCCACTCAATGTTAGTGGTGGCTGTTTAACAGTCTGATGGCCTTGAGATAGAAGCTGTTTTTCAGTCTCTCGGTCCCAGCTTTGATGCACCTGTACTGACCTCGCCTTCTGGATGATAGCGGGGTGAACAGGCAGTGGCTCGGGTGGTTGATGTCCTTGATGATCTTTATGGCCTTCCTGTAACATCGGGTGGTGTAGGTGTCCTGGAGGGCAGGTAGTTTGCCCCGGTGATGCGTTGTGCAGACCTCACTACCCTCTGGAGAGCCTTACGGTTGAGGGCGGAGCAGTTGCCGTACCAGGCGGTGATACAGCCCGCCAGGATGCTCTCGATTGTGCATCTGTAGAAGTTTGTGAGTGCTTTTGGTGACAAGCCGAATTTCTTCAGCCTCCTGAGGTTGAAGAGGCGCTGCTGCGCCTTCTTCACAATGCTGTCTGTGTGAGTGGACCAATTCAGTTTGTCTGTGATGTGTATGCCGAGGAACTTAAAACTTGCTACCCTCTCCACTACTGTTCCATCGATGTGGATAGGGGGGTGTTCCCTCTGCTGTTTCCTGAAGTCCACAATCATCACCATTAAGGGAGTAATCAGGGTTAGTGTCTGGTTACCATCTTTCTCTTGGGCATAAACTAAGGATTAGAGAGAGGGAGTGTCTTAAGTAGGATGTATATGAACTGTGATGTGAGAAATGTTTTGCTGTCTGATTACAGCTGTACAGAACCTTTGGGAACAATTAAACTTGGTTAAAGCTTCTCTAGTGTCCATGAGTCATTTACTCTGAAAAATAAGAACCTAACACCAATAACAAAAAATATATACTTATTTTATTAGCAAAGTTATGCAATACCCAATTGCTGTGTGAAAAAGTAATTGCCCCCTTACATTCAATAACTGATTTAGCTGAAATGACTGCAAACAAATGCTTCCTGGAGTTGTTGATCAGTCTCTCATGTTGCTGTGGAGGAATTTTGGCCCACTCTTGCAGGCAGGACTGCTTCAACTCAGTGGTATTTGTGGGTTTTCAAGCATGAACTGCTCATTTCAAGTCCTGCTCCAACATCTCAATTAGGATTAGTCCTGGACTTTGACTAGGCCATTCCAAAACTTTAAATGTGTTGCTTTTTAACCATTTTCTTGTATACTTGATTGTGTGTTTTGGATCATTGTCTTGCTGCATAACCCAGCTGTGCTTCAGCTCACAGACGGATGGCCTGACATTCTCAAGTAGAATTCTCTGATACAGAGCAGAATTCATGGTTCCTTCTATTAAGGCAAGTCGTCCAGGTCCTGAGGCAGCAAAGCATCCCCAAACCATCACACTACCACCATGCTTGACCGTTGGTATGAGGTTCTTACTGTGGAATGCAGTGTTTGGTTTTCGCCAGGCATAATGTGACCCATCTCATCCAAAAAGTGGACTCAAGTTTGCCAAAAAGCGCCTGTAAGAATATTCTATAGACAGATGAGTCAAAGTTATAACTTTCTGGACGAGTATAAATCATCCCTGACTGTGTCCCCTCTGACTTCAAAATGTCCAGAGTCGCTCCCCTCCTCAAGAAGCCAACAATCAACTCCTCTGATGTCAAAAACTACAGACCGGTATCTCTTTCTTTTCTTTACAAAACACTTGAGTGGGAGCTGCCCTCCCGTAGGGGTGGGACCAACTCTCTCACTATCTTTCAGAACCATCTTCTTGACTCTAACCAGTGATGCTTCAAGATGTCCCAGGCTCTATCAGATGGAGGCTCTATCAGATCCTCCATCCTCCCTCTCAGTGCTGGGCGTCCCAGGCTCTATCAGATCCTCCACCCTCCCTCTCAGTGCTGGGCGTCCCAGGCTCTATCAGATCCGCCACCCTCCCTCTCAGTGCTGTGCGTTCCAGGCTCTGCACACTCTTGGGTTGTGTCCATCCTGACAGGCCGCTCGTACCAGGTGACTTGGAGACAATCTGTTTCTGCAGCAAGGACTCTCACTATTGGTGCCCCCCAGGGCTCAGTTCTAGGCCCTCTCCTTTTCTCCCTATACACCGTCACTCGGCTCCATCATATCCTCACATGGTCTCTCCTATCATTGCTATGCAGATGACACTCAACTACTTTTCTCCTTCCATCCCCCTCTGACACCCAGGTGGCGACACGCATCTCTGCGTGCCTGGCAGATATCTCAGCTTGGATGTTGGTCCACCACCTCAAGCTCAATCTCGACAAGACGGAGATACTCTTCCTTCTGGGGAAGGTCTGCCAGCTCCAAGACCTCTCCATCAAGGTTGAGAACTCCAGTGTCCCCCTCCCAGAGTGCAAAAAGCCCTGGACAACACCATGTCGTTCTCTGCAAACATCAATGCAGTGACTCGCTCCTGCAAGTTCATGCTCTACAACATCCGTAGAGTACGACCCTTCGCACAGGAAGTGGAGCAGGTCCTAATCCAGGTCATCTCTTATCTGAACTACTGCAACTCTCTGTTGGCTGGACTCCTCGCTTGTGCATCAAACCCCTGCAACTTATCCAGAACGCTGCAGCCCTCCTGGTGTTAAACCTGCCAAAGTTCTCCCATGTCACCCCACTCCTCTGCACACTCCACTGTCTTCCAGTTGAAGCTCGTATCCACTACAAGACCATGGTACTTACCTATGGAGCAACAAGAGGAACTGCCCCTCCCTACCTTTAGGCTATGCACAAAACCTACACCCCAACTCGAGCACTCCATTCTGCCACCTCTGGTCTCCTGACCCTCCCACCCCTACGGGAGGGCAGCTCCCACTCAGCCCAGTCCAAACTCTTCTCTGTTCTGGCACCCCAATGGTAGAACCAGCTTGTCTGAGTCCCAGCCCATCTTCCGAAAACTTCTAAAACCCTACCACTTCAGAGTTAAAATAAAAATAAAAATCCCCACCCCCTCTTGCACTTCCTACTTTGTCCTCCCCATTACTAGCTCTGACCTTGCTGACAGTACGCACATTTTCCTCAATAAAGTGACTGTGATTATGTGGTTGTCCCACATTTAGCTATCTTAAAACCTGTTATGGCTGCAATCACGATACCGGGATTGATATGACAACTACCAGTGAAAATAGAGGGCGCCAAATTCAAACCACAGAAATCTCATAATTCCTAAAACATACATATGTTTTATGTCATTTTAAAGCTATTCTCGTTGTTAATCAAAGTGTCCGATTTCAAATAGGCTTTTCAGCGAAAGCACTACAAACGATTATGTTACGTCTCCACCAAACCACAATAAGCACAGCCATTTTCCAGCAAAACACAGCATTCACAAAAACCAGAAATAAAGAAAATTAATTAAATTAAGCTGTTTAAGCCAAGGACGACTCACAACCCTGTAAAACCAGCTTGGTGTCAGATTACCACGTAACCAGGGCAGTTTGTCGAGTTATATTGAGCTTGCTTTGGAGACATTCAGTGCCTGGGTAGACATTCCAATCCCCAACAAGCAAGATAACACTGGCATACATATTATCTTTGAATCGAAATTCTTCCTCTGACACTTTGTTTCCCTCATTTTACGTGCATTATTTTGGCAGTTACTGGTGTATATTTTCAAACAAATACAAAGTCTTTATTGGTGGAGAGGATCAAGTGTACCGTGACATCATAGATATGTAGAGATGGGTGACACAACTGGTGTCTTCCAGCAAAGTTAAGTTGGACACACCACAAGTTACACATAACGTGGGTACAATTTTAATTTAGCTTGAACGTTGAACAAACTTTTAGTGTTTAATTAAAAACAAACAATAATCAAGTAAGTTTTCAGTGTGAGTCAAATGATTGGCTACAAGCGATGATATTAATGTATTTGTTTATTAAATATATTTCTGTAAGGTGGTGGTACAGCTGAAGTCTGAAGTTTACACAAGTCATAAACAATTGTTTACAGACAGATTATTTCACTTATAATTCACTGTATCACAAGTCCAGTGAGTCTGAAGTTTACATACACTACGTTGACTGTGCCTTTTAAACAGCTTGGAAAATTCTAGAAAATTATGTCATGGTTTTAGAAACTTCTGATAGGCTAATTGACATCATTTGAGTCAATTGGAGGTGTAAAGAAAATTAATCACTAAGATTGAATTATCTTCATCAGATGACACTCATAGGACATCATGTTAGACAATACATGCATGTTTTGTTTGATAAAGTTAATATTTATACATTGGTGCGTTAGATTCACTAGTTCCAAAAACATCAAGTGATTTTGCATAGCCACATCATTCAACAGAAATACTCATCATAAATGAAGATGATAATATAGTTATACACATGGAATTATAGATATACCTCTCCTTAATGCAACCGCTGTGTCAGATCTCAAAAAAACTTTACAGAAAAAGAAACGCATGCAATAATCTGAGACGGCGCTCAAAAGTAAAAACACCACAGCCGCAAAGATGGCGTCAACATAAACAAGAAATTACATGATAAATATTCCCTTACCTTTGATGATCTACATCAGAAAGCACTCCAGGACTCCCAGGTCCACAATAAATGTTTGTTTTGTTCGAAAATGTTTGTTATTTATGCCCAAATACCTTCTTTTGTTAGTGCGTTTGGTATACATATCCAAACGCTAATTCTGGTCAGCATTATATTGGACAAAAACTTCAAAAAGTGATATTACCAGTCAAAGAAACATTTCAAACTAAGTACAGAATCAAACATTAGGATGTTTTTAACATATAGCTTCAATAAAGCTCCAACCGGAGTATTCCTTCTTGTCTACGTGAGCAATGGAACGCAAGTGACTACCATGAGGAAAAAGCGCGATCACAAAATGGTGGACAGCTGATATATTCTGCTCTCATTCACTCCCACAACAACATAGAAGCCTCATTATAATTTCTATTGATGGTTGACATCTAGTGGAACCCCTAGGCAGTGCAACATCATTCATATCTCAAGGGGATTTCATTGGGGACTCTAGTGAATAGATACAAGCTCAGATTTCTGACTTCCTGTTTTGATTTCAACTCAGGATTTTGCCTGCCAATATGAGTTCTGTTATACTCACAGACATCATCCAAACAGTTTTAGAAACTTCAGAGTGTTTTTTTTTTATCCAATACTAATATTAATATGCAAATATTAGCAACTATGACTGAGGAGCAGGCCGTTTACTCTGGGCACCTTTCATCCAAGCTACTCAATACTGCCCCTGCAGCCATAAAAAGTTAAGATGAATTCACATAACTGTAAGTCATTCTGGGTAAGAGCGTCTGCTAAATGACGTAAGATGACAATGGGTTACATATTTCAAAACAATCGCAGCATCTACATGTGTAGATTTTGATCGTAGGCATATAGCCTAGGTAGGCTATGGCTGGACCCCTCAGAACTCCCATTTCACAGGAGAATACTGTTTATGTAGATGACCGAGGTAAATTCTTTCTAAACTACTCTGGTGTACTACCTACAACTCTCCTTGTGTTTGTGAGCTAACGTAGAGTAGAGTAGACCGGTACTGTGGCTCCCTTTAGGACATACGAGGTGAGTCCAAAAAGGAACGCACAACAGTCATTCACAAGGGTTACATAGCGAACGTAACAAATACAACTGTTTTATTAGGGATTCTCATTACACTGCGTAGCGTATACCAACTTAATTTTATGTGAATTGATGCCGTCTCTCTGTGTGATTTTTTTTTTTTGGGGGGGGCTTTACGGTGAAAATAGCACCTGTAATTTTCCAAGTAGAGTTCTGGTATGGTAGTATGTACCTTGTATGCTGGTTCTATTATATATTGTACATGGCTACAGTATGACATTTCAGTAGGGTTTTATGTTTATATTATAAATAATAGTAGGGTTTGTTCTCGTTCCCATCATTGCATGGAAACATTTTATGACACTTTTTTTTGCGTGAAATAATCTCTCACTTAAAATTCAGCACAGAAAATATTGCAATTTTGTTCCACATCTGAAGAATAAGTTGTTTTGTATTCATGCAACCATGGTTATAGCTTAAAGGGTTCAGCTGAAATAACCTGCACTGGGAACGGCTGGAGCACACAGCCCCCTCAGTGTAGAGCTAGGTGACCCCCCCCATCATCATATGATTCTCCCTGGCACATATGCATTTAAGGTGGGCTTCACACTCTACACATTATATTATTAACCATACCAAAAGCCCCAGCATATGGTTTAAGATTGAAAATATGAAGAATTCCATGCAAACTAATGCATGATGGGTAATCTCTGAACAACTAGACCATGCCTCTGCACCAGAATCACTTAATTTCAATCAGAAGTCGAGTTGAAGATAGACAGAATACCAGTAGTGAGAGGAAATCAGTCTTCCATACAATCTCAAATATTCCGTGATGGAATCATGGATGATACCAACTGAAAATCTAACCCACACAGTTCCATCTGTCTCACCCTGCATGAACATCAGTATAATATAGCACTGTGGAATCTTGCCTTGGTTCTTAACTGCCCCCCAGTGGTATACTCTTAGAGCAACACCATTGTGGGAGAAAAGTGTTCGAGCACAGCACAGTGTCTCCTGCCGTCACTTTGTGGGACCCCGCATGATTAATTGGTTAAGGAAATACACATTGTCTTTCCTGTTTACTTTCAGTCAACACCAGATGAGATGAGAAGCAAGAGATCATTAACAACAACTCTTTTTTTGTTTGTTCTGTGTTTGTTGTACAATTGTAACTATATAATTATCCCACTCCTGTATTCGTGTACTTAATTTCAACGTATTGACATAAAGTAAAACCAAGATATGTAAAAAAAAGTTGGTGTATCGTTATTCAAAATGACCTAGCTGTAATTGCTGTTAAAACGTGCGTCACTAGACAGTAAAATATGGTTCCGCTTCTATGCAATTCTATGCTTCTGTTCTTGGTACTGCCCAAAGAAGATATGCAGTAGGGCTTGTGTGAGAGAGAGAGAGAGAGAGAGAGACAGAAAGAGAGAGAGAGAGAGACAGAGACAGAGTGTTAATGTACAGTAGTAATGAGTCTTCTACCATTGGATCAAGTTCGCCCGAATGTTTATGACTTGGACTGATAAGCTGTTTAAGCCAAGGACGACTCACAACCCTGTAAAACCAGCTTGGTGTCAGATTACCACGTAACCAGGGCAGTTTGTCGAGTTATATTGAGCTTGCTTTGGAGACATTCAGTACCTGGGTAGACATTCCAATCCCCAACAAGCAAGATAACACTGGCATACATATTATCTTTGAATCGAAATTATTCCTCTGACACTTTGTTTCCCTCATTTTACGTGCATTATTTTGGCAGTTACTGGTGTATATTTTCGAACAAATACAAAGTCTTTATTGGTGGAGAGGATCAAGTGTACCATGACATCATAGATATGTAGAGATGGGTGACACAGCTGGTGTCTTCCAGCAAAGTTCAGTTGGACACACCACAAGTTACATCCCATAACGTGGGTACAATTTTAATTTAGCTTGAACGTTGAACAAACTTTTAGTGTTTAATTAAAAACAAACAATAATCAAGTAAGTTTTCAGTGTGAGTCAAATGATTGACAAGCGAATGACAAGCGATGATGACAAGTGACAAATGACAAGCGATGATATTAATGTATTTGTTTATTAAATATATTTCTGTAAGGTGGTGGTACAGCTGAAGTCTGAACATACACTAAGGTTGGAGTCATTAAAACTTGTTTTTCAACCACTCCACAAATTTCTTGTTAACAAACTATAGTTTTGGAAAGTTGGTTAGAACATCTACGTTGTGCATGACACAAGTCATAAACAATTGTTTACAGACAGATTATGTCACGTATAATTCACTGTATCACAAGTCCAGTGAGTCTGAAGTTTACATACACTAAGTTGACTGTGCCTTTTAAACAGCTTGGAAAATTCTAGAAAATTATGTCATGGCTTTAGAAGCTTCTGATAGGCTAATTGACATCATTTGAGTCAATTGGAGGTGTACCTGTAGATGTATTTCAAGGCCTACCTTCAAACTCATGGGAAAATCAAAAGAAATCAGCCAAGACCTCAGCCAAGACCAGGTAGAACTCCACAAGTCTGGTTCATCCTTGGGAGCAATTTCCAAATGCCTGAAGGTACCACGTTCATCTGTACAAACAATTGTATGCAAGTATAAACACCATTTGGACCACGCAGCCAACATACCACTCAGGAAGGAGATGCGTTCTGTCTCCTAGAGATGAACGCACTTTGGTGCGAAAAGTGCAAATCAATCCCAGAACAACAGTAAAGGACCTTGTGAAGATGCTGGAGGAAACAGGTACAAAAGTATCTATATCCACGCTAAAACGAGTCCTATCTATCGACATAACCTGAAGGCCACTCAGCAAAGAAGAAGCGTCTGCTCCAAAATCGCCATAAAAAAGCCAGACTACAGTTTGCAACTGCACATGGAGACAAAGATAGTACTTTTTGGAGAAATGTCCTCTGGTCTGATGAAACATAAATAGAACCCTTTGGAAAAAGGGGGAGGCTTGCAAGCCGAAGAACACCATCCCAACCGTGAAGCACGTCGGTGTCAGCCTCATGATGTGGGGGTGCTTTGCTGCAGGAGGGACTGGTGCACTTCACAAAATAGATGGCTTCATGAGGGTGGAAAATTATGTGGATATATTGAAGCAACATCTCAAGACATCAGTCAGGAAGTTGAAGCTTGGTCGCAAATGTGTCTTCCAACTGGACAATGACCCCAAGCATACTACATACTACCAAAGTTGTGGCAAAATGGCTTAAGGACAACAAAGTCAAGGTATAGGAGTGGCCATCACAAAGCCCTGACCTCAATCCTATGGAAAATTTGTGGGCAGAACTGAAAAAGTGTGTGCGAGCAACGTGGCCTACAAACCTGACTCAGTTATACCAGCTCTGTTAGGAGGAATCGGCCAAAATTCACCCAACTTATTGTGGGAAGCTTGTGGAAGGCTACCCAAAACGTTTGATCCAAGTTAAACAATTTAAATGCAAAGCTAGCAAATACTAATTGAGTGTATGTAAACATCTGAGCCACTGGGAATGTAATGAAATAAATAAAAGCTGAAATAAATCATCCTCTCTACTATTATTCTGAGATTTAACATTATTAAAATAAAGTAGTGATGCTAACTGACCTAAGACAGGGAATGTTTACTATGATTAAATGTCAGGAATTGTGAAAAACTGAGTTTAAATGTATTTGGCTAAGAGGTATGTAAACTTCCGACTTCAACTGTATGTATTCAATATTGTCAAGGCCTTGGAGTTTTGGTGGGTGTTATGGCTTTGGTTAAACAGATCCATCAAAACACTTTCTAAAAAATAATAATAATAATAATATTTGTAATGTAACAGTTTGAATGACAATACAATAACCTGCTGCAACACAACAATAACTAGCACCACACTAGAAACTAGCACCACACTATAAACTGGTACCACACTAGAAACTAGCCCCACGCTTGGAACAAGCACCACACTAGAAACTAGCTAGAAACTAGCACCACACTGGAAACTAGCTAGAAACTAGCACCACACTAGAAACTAGCACCACTCTAGAAATTAGCACCACAAAGGAAACTAGCTAGAAACTAGCAACATACACCAGAAACTAGATAGAATCTAGCACCTCAATAGAAATGAGCACCACACACTAGAAACTAGCTAGAAACTAGCACCACATTAGAAACTAGCACAACACACTATAAACTAGCTAGAAACTAGCACCATGCCTGAAACCAGCACCTCACTGGAAAAAAGTTAGAAACTAGCACCACACCTGAAACAGGCACCACACTGGAATCACTAGAAACACTAGAAACACTAGAAATTAGGACCACACAGGAAACTAGCTAGAAACTAGCACCACACTAGAAACTAGCACCACACTAGAAACTAGCACCACACTCGAAAATAGCTGGAAACCACAACCAAACTGGATACTAGTTAGAAACTAGCACCACACTAGAAACTAGCACCGCACACGACAAACTAGCTAGAAACAAGCACCACACTAGAAACTAGCACCACACTAGAAACTAACACCACACTAGAACCTAGTATTAAACTAGAAACTAGCTAGAAACTAGCACCAGACTAGAAAATAGCACCAGACCGGAAACTAGCACCACACTAGAAATTAGTACCAAACTAGAAAATAGCTAAAAACTATCACGACACTGTAAACTAGCACCTCACTAGAAACTAGCACAACACTAGAAACTAGCACCACACTGGAAGATAGTTAGAAAGTAGCACCACTCTAGAAACTAGCACCACACTAGAAACTAGCACCACACTGGAAACTAGCTATAAAAAAGCACCACACTGGAAACTAGCACCACGCTAGACATTTGTACTAAACTAGAAAATATATAAAAACTAGCACCCCACTAGAAATTAGCAGCACACGGGACACTAGCACCACACTAGAAACTAGCACCACACTAGAAACTAGCACAACACTAGAAACTAATACTAAACTAGAAAATAACTAGAAACTAGCACCACACTAGAAACTAGCACCACACTAGAAACTAGCACAACACTAGAAACTAATACTAAACTAGAAAATAACTAGAAACTAGCACCACACTAGAAACTAGCACCAGACCGGAAACTAGCACCACACTAGAAAATAGCACCACACTATAAACTAGCACCACACTAGATCTAGTAATAAACTAGAAACTAGTAGCACACTAGAAACCAGCTTTAAACTAGCACCACACTAGAAACTAGCACCACACTAGAAACTAGCTAGAAACTAGCACCACACTGGAAACTAGCTAGAAACTAGCATCACACTAGAAACTAGCACCACACTAGAAACTAGCACCTCACTAGAAAATAGCACCACACTAGAAACTAGCACCACACTAGATCTAGTAATAAACTAGAAACTAGTAGCACACTAGAAACCAGCTTTAAACTAGCACCACACTAGAAACTAGCACCACACTACAAACTAGTACCACACTAGAAACCAGCTAGAAACTAGCACCACACTGGAAACAAGCACCTCACTAGAAAATAGCACCACACTAGAAACTAGCACCACACTAGAAACTAGTACCACACTAGAAACCAGCTTTAAACTAGCACCACACTAAAGACTAGCACCACACTGGAAACTAGCACCTCACTAGAAAATAGCACCACACTAAAAACTAGCACCACACTGGAAACAAGCACCACACTAGAAACTAGCACCTCACTAGAAACTAGCACCACACTAGAAACTAGCACCTCACTAGAAAATAGCACCACACTAGAAACTAGCACCACACACTAGAAACTAGCAACACACACTAGAAACTAGCAACACACACTAGAAACTAGCAACACACACTAGAAACTAGCACCACACACCAGAAACTAGCAACACACACTAGAAACAAGCACCACACTAGAAACTAGCACCACACACTAGAAACTAAAACCACACTAGAAACTAGCACCACACTGGAAACAAGCACCACACTAGAAACTAGCACCACACACTAGAAACTAGCAACACACACTAGAAACTAGCACCACACACTAGAAACTAGCAACACACACTAGAAACTAGCACCACACACTAGAAACTAGCAACACACACTAGAAACTAGCAACACACACTAGAAACTAGCAACACACGCTAGAAACTAGCACCACACACTAGAAACTAGCACCACACACTAGAAACTAGCAACACACACTAGAAACTAGCACCACACACTAGAAACTAGCAACACACACTAGAAACTAGCACCACACACTAGAAACTAGCACCACACACAGAGGATTGAAAACCATTCTCCAGATATTGTTAATGTTGATGTTAAAACCTTGTAACGTAACACTTGAATGTTCATGAATTTTAATGAATGTTGTCATCAAGTACAATGTGTTGTACCTGTTAATCATGTCATGCTACTTATTCATATCTTCCCATGCTCTACAGTAAGTACCTATCATGTTAAAACCTTTCTATAGGTTTTTGGACACTTGTTTGTAAATGAGTGTTAGTAATAAGCTCTATTTCTGTTTTAAATAGCATCTATTTTCATGAGCCTCACCAAGCACCTTATGTTATGCATATGGCCTTGTCACATAATCACATCCTAGTCTGGGTTTAGAGGTCACTATGGCAACCACTCTGTTATGAAAGCTATTACAAGATACATTATGAAATATCTGGCAGGTGACTCTGAGTGACACTTGGGCTGTCACACCACACAATAGTTTGTTTTAGTCACTTCGCTCTACTGAACAATAGAAATGTATATCTTTTCTTATCCTGTCTTTTTTTTCCTATTAATGTATATTAAAAACAATCTGCATTGTCAGACAAACAGGCTTACCTCTTCGGGACACGCCAAAAACTCATGTATCCCTTTCTAAATGCTGTGATGCTTTTGTATGGTTTTAAAGATTCAAAGATTGTGATTTTAACCTGAGACCAGCCCCAGCATACAGAGAAAATGTTCATTTCTAAAACACAGAGCACTTTATGACATGACATAAAATTAATTGCAACAGAGGTCTGTTTGGGAGACGTGAGCTCTGGGTCTTAAAATCCTCTTTCCTCACAGCCTAAGAGTTTTTTAAATTGTTTTTATTTCACCTTTATCTAACCAGATAGGCCAATTGAGAACAAGTTCTCATTTACAACTGGGACCTGGCCAAGATAAAGCAAAGCAGTGAGACAAAAACAAGAACACAGTCAATAACACATAGAAAGATATCTATGTACAGTGTGTGCAAATGTAGAAGATTAGGGAGGTAAAGGCAATAAATAGACCATAAAGGCTAAATAATTACAATTTAGCATTAACACTGGAGTGACAGATGTGCAGATGATGATGTGCAAGTAGAGATACTGTGCTGCAAAAGAGCAAATGTAATGCATTAATAGGAAAGAAAAGTGCAGGATAAGAAAATAAATACAGCCTAAGACTTAAGCACTGATTTATTCACCTGTGCCTTATCTCCCTTATTTAAAAAAATATGTATATATTTAACCTTTATTTAACTAGGCAAGTCAGTTATAAAAAAAAATCTTATTTACAATGACACATACAGTATACAGACAATACCCAATATACCCACACTACCCCAGCGCACCCAATTGGAGAGAAACCATAACAATGCACAATTTCTTTTGGTTTATGTACTTTATCAACTCATTTTTCCTCCCCGAATTGGTAGTTACAGTCTTGTCCCATCGCTGCGACTCCCATACGGACTCGTAAAAAAAAAAATGACATAAGTCCTTGAGTGTGTTACCTCTAATAGCACAAATGAATGCTGCATTAATCCGTTTAATTTAACGACATGTAACAAATCTGCAAGTTCATTAGTGCGAGTTCATTAGAACGTGCGTTGAAGATGTCGTTCCCATAGCAACGATTAAAACATTCCCTAACCAGAAACCGTGGATTGATGGCAGCATTCGTGTGAAACTGAAGGCACGAACCACTGCTTTTAATCAGGGCAAGGTGTCTGGTAACATGGCTGAATACAAACAGTGCAGCTATTCCCTCCGCAAGGCTATCAAACAAGCTAAGCGCCAGTACAGAGACAAAGTAGAATCTCAATTCAATGGCTCAGACACAAGAGGTATGTGGCAGGGTCTACAGTCAATCACGGACTACAGGAAGAAACCCAGCCCAGTCACGGACCAGGATGTCTTGCTCCCAGGCAGACTAAATAACTTTTTGCCCGCTTTGAGGACAATACAGTGCCACTGACACGGCCTGCAACGGAAACATGCGGTCTCTCCTTCACTGCAGCCGAAGTGAGTAAGACATTTAAACGTGTTAACCCTCGCAAGGCTGCAGGCCCAGACGGCATCCCCAGCCGCGCCCTCAGAGCATGCGCAGACCAGCTGGCCGGTGTGTTTACGGACATATTCAATCAATCCCTATACCAGTCTGCTTTGTTCCCACATGCTTCAAGAGGGCCACCATTGTTCCTGTTCCCAAGAAAGCTAAGGTAACTGAGCTAAACGACTACCGCCCGTAGCACTCACATCCGTCATCATGAAGTGCTTTGAGAGACTAGTCAAGGACCATATCACCTCCACCCTACCTGACACCCTTGACCCACTCCAATTTGCTTACCGCCCAAATAGGTCCACAGACGATGCAATCTCAACCACACTGCACACTGCCCTAACCCATCTGGACAAGAGGAATACCTATGTGAGAATGCTGTTCATCGACTACAGCTCGGCATTCAACACCATAGTACCCTCCAAGCTCGTCATCAAGCTCGAGACCCTGGGTCTCGACCCCGCCCTGTGCAACTGGGTACTGGACTTCCTGACGGGCCGCCCCCAGGTGGTGAGGGTAGGCAACAACATCTCCTCCCCGCTGATCCTCAACACTGGGGCCCCACAAGGGTGCGTTCTGAGCCCTCTCCTGTACTCCCTGTTCACCCACGACTGCGTGGCCATGCACGCCTCCAACTCAATCATCAAGTTTGCGGACGACACAACAGTGGTAGGCTTGATTACCAACAACGACGAGACGGCCTACAGGGAGGAGGTGAGGGCCCTCGGAGTGTGGTGTCAGGAAAATAACCTCACACTCAACGTCAACAAAACTAAGGAGATGATTGTGGACTTCAGGAAACAGCAGAGGGAACACCCCCATCCACATCGATGGAACAGTAGTGGAGAGGGTAGCAAGTTTTAAGTTCCTCGGCATACACATCACAGACAAACTGAATTGGTCCACTCACACAGACAGCATCGTGAGGAAGGCGCAGCAGCGCCTCTTCAACCTCAGGAGGCTGAAGAAATTCGGCTTGTCACCAAAAGCACTCACAAACTTCTACAGATGCACAATCGAGAGCATCCTGGCGGGCTGTATCACCGCCTGGTATGGCAACTGCACCGCCCTCAACCGTAAGGCTCTCCAGAGGGTAGTGAGGTCTGCACAACGCATCACCGGGGGCAAACTACCTGCCCTCCAGGACACCTACACCACCCGATGCTACAGGAAGGCCATAAAGATCATCAAGGACATCAACCACCCGAGCCACTGCCTGTTCACCCCGCTGCCATCCAGAAGGCGAGGTCAGTACAGGTGCATCAAAGCTGGGACCGAGAGACTGAAAAACAGCTTCTATCTCAAGGCCATCAGACTGTTAAACAGCCACCACTAACATTGAGTGGCTACTGCCAACACACTGTCAATGACACTGACTCTACTCCAGCCACTTTAATCATGGGAATCGATGGGAAATGATGTAAATATATCACTAGCCACTTTAAACAATGCTACCTTATATAATGTTACTTACCCTACATTGTTCATCTCATATGCATACGTTGATACTGTACTCTATATCATCGACTGCATCCTTATGTAATACATGTATCACTAGCCACTTTAACTATGCCACTTGGTTTACATACTTATCTCATATGTATATACTGTACTCGATATCATATCGATATCGATATACTCGATATCATCTACCGTATCTTGCCTATGCTGCTCTGTACCATCACTCATTCATATATCCTTATGTACATATTCTTTATCCCCTTACACTGTGTATGACAGTAGTTTTTTTTTGGAATTGTTAGTTAGATTACTTGCTCGTTATTACTGCATTGTCGGAACTAGAAGCACAAGCATTTCGCTACACTCGCATTAACATCTGCTAACCATGTGTATGTGACAAATAAAATTTGATTTGATTTGATTTGATTTGATTTGATCTGATAGAAACGGAATTGTTGGTACTTGGTGTCCATGGGGAAAGGAGAACACAGTAGGGAGCTCACATCATCACATAGGTACTGTTCAATTGGTCCCTACATATTGACCGCTACATATTTCTACTTGGAAATCAAATGTCGCGGACCAGACTTGAAGCACATCTACAAAAAAAGCAGAGTGCACTCTCCACTTTCCTCCGATTATTTATTCAGCAAACTAGTAAAGAAGTCATCCCGACAGACAGAAGCAAAAAGTATTGACAGAAATGTTGTACCAGCCCACACCTAAACATTAGGGAAAAGGGAATGTGTCTTCCGCATTTAACCCTCTGAATCAAAGAGGTGCAGGGGGCTGCCATAATCGACATCCACGTCTTCCATTAGCAATCTGATATGCTGTATATGGGATGCAAATGAGATGATTTTTCAGTCTGATCAACTGTAGCCTACCGATGCGCCCTGTCTCATTTGGCCAGGGGAAAGGAAGTGGTAACATTATGTATTTATAACTTAAGCCAATGTATTTGTGTTAAAAGAAATTACATTTGGTTTATATTCAAACTTCGGTTGGCAAAGCTACTTAGGCCTTTTCAATCCACAATTATTGACTGGAATTAATCAGTCAACAAATAGTGTTTTTAATTACAGATGCAATAGGCCTACACAATGCAATCCTGCATAAAGCAAGCTCAACCATGTTAGTTAAATTGTCTAATCACAGTTGTCTCTGTGTCTGTGTAATGGAAAACCACCCTGTTAGTCTAGTTTTAAAATAAAATTCATATGAACAAGTACAAGATTCGAGCATTTTGACAGGGCCAGATGTTTTTCCAGGAGTTTGTTTTTGTAGTATTTGACCTTGAAAGAAAATCTCTGGTCCGATCATCATAGCCCATATAAAACCATTTTAGAACTGAATAATCACTGTCATACAGGGATTACGTCATAGAAGCTGGAAGTAGGGGTGCAGAGGGTGCTCCAGAACCCTCTTAAAAAATATGTCAAATATGTTTAAAAAAATACAGAGTTATAAACAGTTATAAACAGATTCACCCTACTAGAATCTGAAGTGAAATGTATACTGTTTGCTGATGATCTGGTGCTTCTGTCACCAACCAAGGAGGGCCTACAGCATCACCTAGATCTTCTGCACAGACTCTGTCAGACCTGGGCCCTGACAATAAATCTCAGTCAGACAACAATAATGGTGTTCCAAAAAAGGTACAGTTCCCAGGACCACAAATACAAATTCCATCTAGACACCGTTGCCCTAGAACACACAAAAACGATACATACTTCAGCCTAAATCTCTCTTTCGTATCGCCTGAGATCGCCAAAGATTGGAAAGCTGCCCCCTCTTCAAAAGGGAGACACCTTCGACCCAAACTGTTATAGACCTATATCCATCCTGCCCTGCCTTTCTAAAATCTTTGAAAGCCAAGTTAATAAACAGATCACTGACCATTTCGAATCCCAACGTACCTTCTCCACTATGCAATCTGGTTTGCGAGCTGGTCATGGGTGCACCTCAGCCACGGTCATGGTCCTAAATGATATCATAACCGCCATCGATAAAAGACAGTACTGTGCAGCCATCTTCATTGACCTGGCCAAGGCTTTCGAGTCTGTCAATCACCGCATTCTTATCGGCAGACGCAGCCTTGGCTTCTCAAATGACTGCCACGCCTGGTTCACAACTACTTCTCAGATAGAGTTCAGTGTGTCAAATCGGAGGGCCTGTTGTCCGGACCTCTGGCAGTCTCTATGGGGGTCCCACAGGGCTCAATTCTCGGGCCGACTTTTCTCTGTACATATCAATGATGTCGCTCTTGTTGCTGGTCCACCTCTACGCAGACGACACCATTCTGTATATATCTGGCCCTTCTTTGGACACTGTGTTAGCAAACCTCCAAACGAGCTTCAATGCCATACAACACACCTTCCGTGGCCTCCAACTGCTTTTAAATGCTAGTAAAACTAAGTGCATGCTCTTCAACCGTTGCTTCCCGCACCCTCCCGCCCGACTAGCATCACTACTCTGGACGGTTCTGACCTAGAATATGTGGACAACTACAAATACCTAGGTGTCTGGCTAGACTGTAAACTCTCCTTCCAGACTCACATTAAGCATCTCCAATCCAAAATTAAATCTAGAATTGGCTTCCTATTTTGCAACAAAGCCTCCTTCACTCATGCTGCCAAACATACCCTCGTAAAACGGACTATCCTACTGATCCTTGATTTCGGCGATGTCATTTAGAAAATAGCCCCCAACACTCAGCAAACTGGATGTAGTCTATCACAGTGCCATCCGTTTTATCACCAAAGCCCCATATACTACCCACCACTGCGACCTCTATGCTCTCGTTGGTTGGCCCTCACAACGTATCCGTCGCCAAACCCACTGGCTCCAGGTCATCGATAAGTCTTTGCTAGGTAAAGCCCTGCCTTATCTCAGCTCACTGGTCACTATAGCAACACCCACCCGTAGCACGCGCTCCAGCAGGTATATCTCACTGGTCACCTCCAAAGCCAATTCTTACTTTGGCCGCCATTCCTTCCAGTTCTCTGCTGCTAATGACTGGAACGAATTGCAAAAATCTCTGAAGCTGGTGTCTTATATCTCCCTCTCTAACTTTAAGCATCAGCTGTCAGAGCAGCTTACCGATCACTGTACCTGTACACAGCCCATCTGTAAATAGCACACTGCAGTTGTACCTCATCCCCATATTATATAGCCTCTTGCTCTTTTGCACGCCAGTATCTCTACTTGCACATCATCATCTGCACATATATCACTCCAGTATTAATGCTAAGTTGTAATTATTTTCGCCTCTATGGCCTATTTATTGCCTACCTACCTACTCTTCTACATTTGCACACACTGTACATAGATTTTCTTTTGTATTATTGACTGTACGTTTGTTTATGTGTAACTTTGTGTTGTTTTTGTCGCACTGCTTTGCTTTATCTTGGCCAGGGCGCAGTTGTAAATGAGAACTTGTTCTCAACTGGCCTACCTGGTTAAATAAAGGTGAAATCACATTTAAAAAAACATCAGCGCCACAGGTAATATCCACAAAGCTGTGAATGATCTGAGAGACAAGGAACATAAAATTCGACATACCAATTAGGATCTGGCTAAAAAATACTTGAATCAGTTATAGAACCCATTGCCCTTTATGGTTGTGAGGTCTGGGGTCCGCTCACCAACCAAGAATTCATAAAATGGGACAAACACCAAATTGAGACTCTGCATGCAGAATTTTGCAAAACTCTTCTCCGTGTACAATGTAAAACACCAAATAATGCATGCAGAGCAGAATTAGGATGATGCCCTATAATTATCAAAATCCAGAAAAGAGCCGTTAAATTCTACAATCAAGGAAACAATTCCCAAATCTTCCATAACAAAGTCACCACCTACAGATAAATAAACCTGGAGAAGAGTCCCCTAAGCAAGCTGGTCCTGGGGCTCTGTGCCAAACACAAACAGACCGCACAGAGCCCCAGGACAGCAGCACAATTAGACCCAACCAAATCATGAGAAAACAAAAAGATAATTACTTCACACGTTGAAAAGAATTTACCAAAAAACAGAGCAAACTAGAATGCTATTTGGCCCTACACAGAGAGTACACAGTGACAGAATACCTGACCACTGTGACTGACCCAAACTTAAGGAAAGCTTTGACTATGTACAGACTCAGTGAGCATAGCCTTGCTATTGAGAAAGGCCGCCGTAGGCAGACATGGCTCTCAAGAGAAGACAGGCTATGTGCTCACTGCCCACAAAATGAGGTGGAAACTGAGCTGCACTTCCTAACCTCCTGCCCAATGTATGACCATATTAGAGACACATATTTCCCTCAGATTACACAGACCCACAAATTATTTGAAAACAAATCCAATTTTGATAAACTACCATATCTATTGGGTGAAATTCCACAGTGTGCCATCACAGCAGCAAGATGTGTGACCTGTTGCCACAAGAAAAGGGCAACCAGTGAAGAACAAACACTATTGTAAATACAACCTATATTTATGTTTATTTATTTTCCTTTTCGTACTTTAACTATTTACACATCATTACAACACTGTATATATACATGATATGACATTTGAAATGTCTTTATTCTTTTGAAAGTTTTGTATGTGTAATGTTAACTTTTCTTTTTTTTATTGTTTATTTCACTTTTGTATATTATATATTTCACTTGCTTTGGCCATGTAAAAATACATTTCCCATGCCAATAAATGAACCAGAAAGATAACGTTTTAAGCTAGGCGTACTCAAATTCTTACATTTGTTATTGTTTTCAGTAAAACACTCTTGGGCAACCCTTAAGGTCCCTGCTACAAATGTGCTCATATTACCAAAAGTGTAACAGATTGGTCAACAGTACTGAAGATATATTATGAATACAATTGTTTTACCCCCTAATTATTTTAGGGTACTTCTGAGAAGTGGTGTAAAGTACTTAAGTAGAATACTTTAAAGTACTACTTAAGTAGAAATACTTTAAAGTACTACTTAAGTAGAAATACTTTAACGTACTACTTAAGTCGTTTCTGGGGTATTTGTACATTACTTTACTATTTATATTTTTGACAACTTTTACTTTTACTTCACTACAAACTACCTTAAGAAAATCATGTACTTTTTACCCCCTACTTTTTCCTTGAAACCCAAAAGTTACATTTTAAATGCTTAGCAGGACAGGAAAATGGTCCAGTTCACACACTTATCAAGAGAATACATGGTCATCCCTAATGCCTCTGGTCTGACGGACTCACGAAACACAAATGCATTGTTTGTAAATTATGTCTGTGTAGGAGTATGACCCTGGCTATCCGTAAATTTAAAACAATTAAATGGTGCCTTCGCTTAATATAAGTCATTTGAAAAGATTTATACTTTTCAATCAATCAAATTTATTTATAAAGCCATTCTTACATCAGCTGATGTCACAAAGTGCTGTACAGAAACCCAGCCTAAAACCCCAAACAGCAAGCAATGCAGGTATAGAAGCACGGTGGCTAGGAAAAACTCCCCCGAAAGGCCAGAACCTAGGAAGAAACCTAGAGAGGAAGATGTCTATGAGTGGTGGCCAGTCCTCTTCTGGTGTTGCCGGGTGGAGATTATAACAGAACATGGCCAAGATGTTCAAATTTTAATAGATGACCAGCATGGTCAAATAATAATAATCGCAGTAGTTGTCGAGGGTGCAACAGGTCAGCACTTCAGGAGTAAATGTCAGTTGGCTTTTCATAGCTGATCATTCAGAGTATCTCTACCGCTCTTGCTGTCTCTAGAGAGTACTTTTGATACTTGAGTATATTTAGAACCAAATACATTTAGACTCCTGCTGTCTCTAGAGAGTACATTTGATGCTTAAGTATATTTACAACTAAATACATTTAGACTCCTGCTGTATCTACAGAGTACTTAAGTATATTTAGAACCAAATACTTTTAGACTTTTACTCAAGTAGTATTTTACTCAGGAACTTTCCCTTTTTACTTGAGTAACTTACTACTAAGGCATCTATACTTTTACTCAATTAGTATTTTACTCAGTAACTTTCCCTTTTTACTTGAGTAACTTTCTACTAAGGCATCTATATTTTTACTCAAGTAGTATTTTACTCAGTAACTTTCTACTAAGGCATCTATATTTTTACTAAAGTAGTATTTTACTCAGTAACTTTCTACTAAGGCATCTATATTTTTACTCAAGTAGTATTTTACTCAGTAACTTTCTACTAAGGCATCTATATTTTTACTCAAGTAGTATTTTACTCAGTAACTTTCTACTAAGGCATCTATATTTTTACTCAAGTAGTATTTTACTCAGTAACTTTCTACTAAGGCATCTATACTTTTACTCAAGTAGTATTTTACTCAGTAACAAGTAGTATTTTTTCTACTAAGGCATCTATATTTTTACTCAAGTAGTATTTTACTCAGTAACTTTCTACTAAGGCATCTATATTTTTACTCAAGTAGTATTTTACTCAGTAACTTTCTACTAAGGCATCTATATTTTTACTCAAGTAGTATTTTACTCAGTAACTTTCTACTAAGGCATCTATATTTTTTACTCAAGTAGTATTTTACTCAGTAACTTTCTACTAAGGCATCTATATTTTTACTCAAGTAGTATTTTACTCAGTAACTTTCTACTAAGGCATCTATATTTTTACTCAAGTAGTATTTTACTCAGTAACTTTCTACTAAGGCATCTATATTTTTACTCAAGTAGTATTTTACTCAGTAACTTTCTACTAAGGCATCTATATTTTTACTCAAGTAGTATTTTACTCAGTAACTTTCTACTAAGGCATCTATATTTTTACTCAAGGCATCTATATTTTTACTCAAGTATTTTACTCAGTAACTTTCTACTAAGGCATCTATATTTTTACTCAAGTAGTATTTTACTCAGTAACTTTCTACTAAGGCATCTATATTTTTACTCAAGTAGTATTTTACTCAGTAACTTTCTACTAAGGCATCTATATTTTTACTCAAGTAGTATTTTACTCAGTAACTTTCTACTAAGGCATCTATATTTTTACTCAAGTAGTATTTTACTCAGTAACTTTCTACTAAGGCATCTATATTTTTACTCAAGTAGTAACTTTCTACTAAGGCATCTATATTTTTACTCAAGTAGTATTTTACTCAGTAACTTTCTACTAAGGCATCTATATTTTTACTCAAGTAGTATTTTACTCAGTAACTTTCTACTAAGGCATCTATATTTTTACTCAAGTAGTATTTTACTCAGTAACTTTCTACTAAGGCATCTATATTTTTACTCAAGTAGTATTTTACTCAGTAACTTTCTACTAAGGCATCTATATTTTTACTCAAGTAGTATTTTACTCAGTAACTTTCTACTAAGGCATCTATACTTTTACTCAAGTAGTATTTTACTCAGTAACTTTCTACTAAGGCATCTATATTTTTACTCAAGTAGTATTTTACTCAGTAACTTTCTACTAAGGCATCTATATTTTTACTCAAGTATGACAATAGGGTATTTTTCCCACCACTGCTTCTGAGTATAATGCATACCATGGTGTTGAGTTGCTCCACTGTTTTCAAGGGCTCTATTGCTTCAATCCACTGTCAGAACATTGTGTACACTGCCTGCATTTGTGACCTTACACCTTATTCAACTTTTTTTTTTACTTCAGCCACATTTTTTGATGCTGACTCAAACTATTTTTGAACCACCCTCATACTGACATTCAGTGGGAATCAACCACTCTGTTATGAAAGGTATTACAATATACATTATGAAATGTCTGACAGGTGTGTCATCAGGGTGACTCTGAGTGACACTTGGGCTGTCACACCACACAATAGTTTGTTCTAGTCACTTCGCTCTACTGAACAATAGGAATTGTATTTACTTTCCTGTCCTGTGTTTGTTTCCTATTAGTTTATTCAGTTTGCTCAGCATCCTCAGAGAAACAGGCTTTCCTCTTCGGGACATGCCAAAACTCATGCATCACCTGCTAAATGCTGTGAGGACTATGAATGAAGTTAGCTTTTTGTATTGTTTTAAAGATTCTAAGATTGTGATTTTAACCTGTGACCAGCCCCAGCATACAGAGAAAATGTTCATTTCTAAAACACAGAGCACTTTATGACATGACATAAAATAACTTGCAACAGAGGTCTGTTTGGGAGACGTGAGCTCTGGGTCTTAAAATCCTCTTTCCTCACAGCCTAAGAGTTTTTAAATTGTTTTTATTTCACCTTTATCTAACCAGATAGGCCAGTTGAGAACAAGTTCTCATTTACAACAAATCCTCTTTCCTCACAGCCTAAGAGTTAAGCACTGATTTATTCACCTGCGCCTTATTCCCCTTATATCTCAGACACATACAGTATTTCAATCAATCAATCAGTTATATGGTTAGACTTAATTAAGTCAATTCACTTTTTTTTTTGCATACCTGTATACAGTATATTGTTTTGATCCTGTCTGTAAATAAAGCATCTGCACGTCAATTAAAAGGGTTGTCTGATTCGGCCAGGAAAAAGACCTTGAGACTACATGCTCCTTTTTTTCATAACACATTGGAATTGATCCTACAATGCTAAACATTTTACATATTTACAATGCTACAAACTGAACATACAGTTTTTATGTTTAGGGTTGTGATTGGTTAATGTTCAGCCCTGGTTTGTTTTAGGTTTAGGGTTGTCATTGCTTAATGTTCAGGCCCTGTGTGTTTTAGGTTTAAGGCTGTGATTGGTTAATGTTCAGGCACTGTGTGTTTTAGGTTTAAGGCTGTGATTGGTTAATGTTCAGCCCTTGTTTATTTTAGGTTTAAGGCTGTAATTGGTTAATGTTCAGCCCCTTTGTGTTTTTCATCCAGATTCACATTTATTTTCCAAGCAATAGCCGACAATATTGTACATAGTCATTTTTTTTCACATACAGCCTGCTTTGTGTTTTCCTTTTTTTGCCAAGGAAAATCAGGTATTGTAATCGTCACCATACTGGTATCGTGAAAACCCTAGTTTGAAATGTAAAAGGGGTAACCATGGGACCAGAACTGTTACACTAGACATCACAGGAGGTTGGTGGCGAGGGAGGGCTCGTGTTATTGGCTGGAGCGTAATTAGTGGAACAGTATCAAATACATGGTTTCCATGTGTTTGATGCTGTTCCATTTGCTCCGTTCCAGCCACTATTATGAGCCCTCCTCCCTCAGCAGCCTCCACTGCTTGACATAATAGAATCTCATGTAGACAGATGTAGACTCCTCTAAAGGTGCAACAGGGAGGTTGCATTTAGCTCGTAAAATTCCGTTGCGTCGACACTTTCTCTATTATTAGTTCTAGTTTAAAGTTGTAAATTGGTTGCCTGGTGGTCCAATCTGTTTGTCCTGTACAACAGATTGGCCTCAATCTCACACTCCCCTCTTCATTTATTTGGATAGTGAAGCTAAAACTTTTCATTTGGCTCTATACTCCAGCATTGTTTTATTTCAGATCAAATGTTTCATATCAGGCGACAGAACAGAATGTCACCTTTTATTTGAGGGTATTTTCATACATATTTGTTTTACAGTTTAGAAATGAAAGCATTTTATGTATCCAGGCACCCCATTTGAAGGTGTAATAAGTATTTCGACAAATTGTCCCATATTCCATGCAATGACTACATGAAGCTGTAGTAGTGGTTTCTTTGCAGCAATTCGACCATGAAGGCCTGATTAACGCAGTCTCCTCTGACAAGTTGATGTTGAAATGTGTCCATATTAAGGCAAGAACAGCTCAAATAAGCAAAGAGAAACAACCGTCCATTATTACTTTAATTAAGACATGAAGGTTAGTCAAATACAGTAAATTTCAAGAACTTTGAATGTTTCTTCAAATGCAATCGCACAAAACATAAAGCACAATGATGAAACTGGCTCTTCTGAGGACCGCCACAGGAAAGAAAGACCCAGAGTTACCCCTGCTGCAGAGGATAAATTCATTAGTTACCATACTCAGGAAATTGCAGTCCAAATAAAAGTAATAATAAAAGTAACAGACACATCTCAACATCAACTGTTCAGAGGAGACTGCGTGAATCAGGCCTTCATGGTCAAGTTGCTGCAAAGAAATCACTACTAAAGGACACCAATAATAAGAAGAGACTTGCTTGGGCCAATAAACACGAGGAATGGACATTAGTCCGGTGAAAATCTGTCCTTTGGTCTGAAGTCCCAATTGGAGATTTTTGGTTCCAACCGCTGTGTCTTTGTGAAACGCAGAGTAGGACGCTGTCTGTGATTTATTTAGAAGTCAAGGCACATGGTGCGCATCCACTCGACTTTTTGGCCGCATTTCAACCGGAATATGTCGTGTTTGATCACCGAAAGACACAGACTTCCAAACTAAAGCTGTTTTTGGTAAGTATAAACCCTTCCACGTCTTCTGATGGAAGAACAGCAAAGGTAAGGGAATATTTATGTGTTTATTATGGGTTTCTGTGGACTCCGAGATAGAGGAGCCAAAATGCTAATTCCTGAGCGCCGACTCATATTATAGCCTAGTGAACGAAATCTGTAACGTAAAAAATAAATGTAACACAGCGATTGCATTTAGAAGAAGTGTATCTTTCTATATATATGTAGAACATGCATATTTAGTCTAAGTTTATGTTGTGTATTCCATGTTAGCTGACGGCATATGCCGGAGCTATCGCATTTCTCCGGACATTCGAGTAGCATTTTTTTGAACATGGCGTCATTGTAAACAGAGATTTATGGATATATATAGCATATTATTGAAAAAAAACATAAATGTACTGTGTAACATGTTATATTACTGTCATCTGATGAAGATTTCAAAAGGTTAGTGAAATTATTTTTCTTTTAATCCTGCGTTTGGTGATTGCATATTTTGTTCAATTTGGCTATGGAAATTAGCTTGGTCTTCGGTGTGTCTTCGGTGGTGGTTTGACATAAATATGTGCTATGTTTTCGCCGTAAAACATTTTAGAAATCTGACTTGCTGGGTAGATAAACAAGTTGTTTATCTTTCATTTGAGCTATTGGACTTGTTAATGTGTGGAGGTTAAATATTTTTAAGAATATTTTTTGCGTTCCATGCGCCACATTCCAGCTGACGGTGGGAGGGCTGGTTCCCAATTGGGACTCAAGATCCTTAACACGTTTAACCAGCATGGCTACCACAGCAATCTGCAGCGATACGCCATCCCATCTGGTTTGCGCTTAGTGGGACTATAATTTATTTTTCAACAGGACAATGAGCCATCACACTTCCAGGCTGTGTAAGGGCTATTTGACCAATATAGAGAGTGATGGAGTGCTGCATCAGATGACCTGGCCTCCACAAATATCCAACCTCAACCCAATTGAGATGGTTTGGGATGAGTTTGACCGCAGAGTGAAGGAAAAGCAGCCAACAAGTGCTCAGCATATGTGGGAACTCTTTCAAGACTGTTGGAAAAGCATTCCTCATGAAGCTGGTTGAGAGAATACCAAGAGTGCGCAAAGCTGTCATCACAGCAATTTGTTTACCGCTTATTTGGTTACTACATGATCCCATATGTGTTATTTCATAGTTATGAAATCTTCACTATTATTCTACAATGTAGAAAATAGTTGTTTTTTTTAAATAAAGAAAAACCCTTGAATGAGTAGGTGTGTCCAAACCTTTGACTGGTACTCTAGGTTTTTTTCCACCATGAAAACATTTTGCACACCGCTTGAATATTTCACATCATACCTGTTAAACCTCATTTGTGACGCTGACACTCCCAAGATGCTTTTCCACCATTGTTTGCCACACCCAAAATATACATGATTTCCCCTCATACTGACACTGTCACTTCTCTTTGACAACGCAGTGGGAATAGACAGGTAAGCATATCTCAATATACAATAACAACTAATAATAATATATTATTATTATATTTAAGTAACTATAAAATTTGTAATTTAAAATGTTTTATTGTATTTTACTGACGTTTAGGATTTCATATGTTTGCTTTAACATGAGATGACATGGGAATGTGTGTGCTGATTTCTGATGTATTTAAAATGCCATTCTTAGTATGTTTCTCATTTCAGGAAAGGCAAGGTTCTATTACTGCACAATGTTGGGAACCCTGACTTAAAATACAATTATTTATTTGGACAGTGAAGCTAAAACTTTTCATTTGGCAATATATTGCAGCATTATGAATTTCCAATCAAATGTTTCATTTAAAAAGAGATGTTGTATTGTCACATACACCAGATAGGTGCAGTGAAATGTTGTTGTTCTCCAGTGCCCCTGGAGATTAGGGTAAAATACCTTGCTTTAGGGCACATCAACAGATTTTTCACCATGTCGGCTCGGATATTTAAACCAGCAACCTTTCAGTTACTGACCCAACTCTCTAACCGCTAGACTACCTGCTGCCTGTATGAGGTACGAGGTGACAGAACAGAATGTCACCTTTTATTTGAGGGTATTTTCATAACGTTTAGAAATTAACAGACTTTATGTATTTAGGCCCCTCATTTGAAGGTGTCATAAGTATTTGGACAAATTAACTTATAGTGTATTAAAAACCTATAAAAGGCTTTCAGAAGTTGAATTGTTTTAAGATGGTTGTACCATGTATACTTTATTTGATTGTCAGACATTGAATTTGGTCTTGCTGCTTGTAACAAAGGCATTGAATATTATACAGTATTCATACAAATTCAAAGGCAAAGCAGATTGTAAAAAAATCTATAAAAAGGAAGTTTGTTCTGAAGTATCTGTCCTATATCTGAGAGATAAAAGAAAGGTCAGGAAATATATATATATTTATATTTACCCATATTTAACCAATGAAACTTGAAACTACTTCCATATATACTTCCATATATACTTCCATATATACTTCCATATATACTTCCATTCATGTTTTTAACTGGTACCAGGCTACGTTCAGACAAGAATTGCGAGGCTTGTGGGCGTCTTAGAACAAAACAACTGACGTGAGAGTCTCACCTTTCGATGGTGGGGTCATATTAGTGAGCTGGTCGGATGCTACAGACAGAAGTTGGCAGATAAGAGGTACCGACTTCAAGCAAGTCCTGTGACTCTTGTGGAGGTCGAAGAGAAAATCGGAGAACATAAACATCATAACAAGTTTTTTTTATTTTTTAAATCCCACATTTATAATTAGATGTTTCAAAATATATTGTTTTTGTATGTTTCGAACAGATATTTTGATCAATTTCATCCACAGCAACTTGTTATGAAATCTTGTTTGTTATGAATATCAAAGTGTTGTGTTACTGTGGTACTCAGAGGCTGAAAGATTGGTGATTGAGCTAACCTTAAATATGGGGTCTCCCTATCTATATATTTTCAGGGTACATATACATCTACCTCTGTGTAAAATTTGGTGTTTTTATCATAAAGTTGACTATTGACTCCAGATTTTTAGTTTAGCCACGCGCCACTAGTATACAAAAGATAAGACAATTTTTTATTCCTACATATTATTGGGAATTGGGAAAGGGTAGCTAGTCAGTTGTACACCTGAATGCATTCAATTGAAATGTGTCTTCCACATTTAACCCAACCCCTCTGTATCAGAGAGGTGCAGGGGGCTGCCATAATGGACATTCACGGCACCCGGGGAACAGTGGGTTAACTACCTTGCACAGGGACAGAATGACAGATTTTTACATTGCCAGTAACTAGTTGCTTGACAGAATCCTAAAATTTCAGAAGGATCAGATAAAGACCTTTGAAATGATTAAATGTTTTACCCCCTTGGGGTCATAATGTACCCCCCTTTGGGGTCAAAAAGTACCCCCCCTTGCTGCCGTTAGGGTTAATACACTATAAGTGTATTTGTCCAAATACTTGACACCTTCAAATGGGGGGGGGGGGACAAGATGCATAAAGTGCTTTCATTTCTAAACGGTTAAACAGATATGTATGAAAATACCCTCAAATAACAGGTGACATTCTGTACTGTCACCTCATATAAAACATTTGGTCTCTAATCTAAAATGCTGGAGTTTAGAGACAAATTAAACGTTTTATCTTGACTGTCCAAATAAATATGGTGTGTTTGAACTGGAATTCATCTTTAAATATTTCACTTGATTTTCATTTGACATCAAAACATAATTTCTTGCGAAGGTCTGTGAATTATAACCACGATCTGTATGGGTGTGTATCTCAAGTCAGTATTTGGACTTTACACATAACATTTGGTTTCTTACCTAATTAACAGATTATGCATATCTACAATATATGATTCATTTAATTGATAGAATTTCAGTTATTTTCCTTTAATTATATGCCCAAATATTTAATCATTTTTTATCATTTCCAAATCGATTTGACAACCAACAGTGTGTGCCTGTGCTATTGTACCTTCTTATGAGGATGTTCTGCATTATCTGTAATATGCTTTTCAACACCAAAGGTTTCCATTCATGGGAAGGTGAGCCATACCCAATCTGATGATGGGATGCCTCACTACTTCAATATGGGCCCTACTACTCTCAGCTATCGGAATTGGTAAGTTAATTTGACAGACAAAGAAATCCCAACTTTGGCCCTCCTGTGTATACGGTATATAAGTGCAGTGTTAGAAATATTATGAATAAATGAATAAACAATATCCTAATTTTAAATAGAACTGTAACTAAGTAAACTTATACTCTGTTTTATTATATCTGATTAACAATATGAGTTCATAAGTGAGGGATTGTGGAGCCTGAAACAGGGGGTAATTACATTTAAATAAATACCATTCCAGACAAGTTGGAGGTGATTAGGAGTGAGGGTTTTTAAGTAAGCAGAAAAGGTCTTTAAACTATGGTTGAACCGACAAAACTTAGCTCTGGGGTGTTTTAGATAAGGCAGTGAGTGCATTCCTAGGTTTTCCATTAATTAGAACTGTCAGCTAAGTGGTGATCGATAATGGTGAGGGGTCAAAAGTTAATTTAGTTGTATTGTGTGTCCTGTGTATGTGCTAGTGGGTCAGAATGAACTTTGAATGAACTTTGAAAGTTCCTTTGTCTCGGTCGAGAGGAGGAGATTCATTCCAGAAGCAATGAAATGACATCATGTTATTGTATATAAACTGTTGCTCGTGGTAACGTGGCAGCGCGCTCCGAGAATAAATACTTTTATCTATTATTGATAAGACTGGTCTCCGTCTATTTTATGCAAACAAGAATCTTACAAATTCTCATAAAATAGATTAAGGGAATTCAATTAATGAAAACATACTGAAATAATTAAAATACAGTAACAGCAGTCCCCAGGTTTTTTTAATATGCAAAATAATAAATTAAACAGAGGATGTTGACGCCAGTCTGTGTTTTCAGTACCCGGTTTTAATTTAAACCATCCATAGTTAAACCCAACAAGTTGTTTGATATTTAATAACCCATAAATCAATTGACACCTCAGCTTATTACATCTAACAAATGCTGATAATAGATTAAATAAGAAACCCAAGATTGAACTTTTATAGATTCTTGGTTCTGTCAATAAAGATATTCAACTGATAATTCAATGTTGAATGTTTCTTTCCTTCTTATCTATTTCAGGCTGCATAGCTACACTGATCTCTGCAGAGGTAGGTTGTCTCCCAATGCCAGATCATTTCACGCTCTTATACTGGTAGATTAACATAGTGTCAAGAAATCGCTCTATTCTCAGTGTATTGACATGCGATGTTGTAGTCTGTATTAAGAAATAAGGTATCATTATTATTATTATAAAAAGATAATTTGTCTTAATTATTGCTTGTACTATTTATATCCCAACAATATTATGGGCTATATGGTTGTGTTTTTCAGAGTAATGTAACACAAATGAACGGTAGGTCATTCATTAAATATAATTTCAACAAAAATCTGTATTAAGTAGCTTCTACAATGTGAATAAACTGATATTTTGTAATTAAATAACAACCAATAAACTGGTTAAAAGCTACAATTGAATAACATTAAAATTGAGTCACACTCTTATCCAGAGTAACTTACAGGAGCAATTAGGGTTAGGTGCCTTCCTTGCTCAAGGGCACATTCAGTTTTTTCACCTAGTCGGCTCAGAGATTCAAACCAGCAACCTTTTTGTTTACTTGCCCAATGCTCTTAACCACTAGACTACCTTCCGCCCAACAACAAAGCATTCATTAATCCAAATGACAATGACTCATGACTCAGTGATATTCCACAACTACCATTTGTCATTGATTACTTATGTCACTTTTCCTCTGCTACTTGTCAAAATCTTAGAGCCACATCAGTGGAGCCCGGAAAACAGGTTAGTGTTCACAAGCATGTAGCCACACTCACATCTGCTAACCATCAAATTTGATTTGAGTTATTGAGCGTTATTGTCACTGTTTTTTTGTTGTGGTAAATTCTATGCCATAGTGGCTTTGACCTCTATATGGACAAAATTAAGCCTGTTATTTCAATTTTTTTTCTGGAACAGAATGACGAACAATGCCTCACAAGGGGCCTGCAATTCAACAACACTGAATCAAGCCATTTCCAGGGTAAGTCTGTCCGGGTAGAGATGAGGTAGACATAAAAATAAATAAAAATGAAGGATGAGTATTATTGGAATCTAGCTTTTACACCATTGCTACAAGTGTCATTTTTTTTTAATGACAGAAGCTTCATAAAATGTAGGCCTATGTAATAGGCAATAATATCAGCACAACCAATCAGAACCGTTAAAACATCAGCAACATGGTCCTATTTGTTGTTCGATAGTGCCCTCTGGTGGCAAACCAATTAATAGCACCTACACCTGTTATTTGTAAACATTCATGCACAACAAAAAAAATGGTTATCTGTTACATTTGTTCTCTGTACAAATGTATTAACGTATCTGTCTTCCTGTTTAGATTTCTAAAGCTGTAGACACCCTGACTAACCAACTGTCCTGTGAGGGAGGGAACAACCAAAGCTTTCCTGAAGAGAAGTTCAGCGTGCTGCAACAAGACCTCAGACAGATTATGAAATTGGCCTTAAAAGTCTTCCTTCATTTGGTACTTAATCTTTTCATACTAAGACCTCACTCGCACATTTGACTAAACTAAGAATCATATTAGTATTAACTAAGAATCATATTAGTATTAACTAAGAATCCCTATGGCAACTGCTTGGCCTCCGACCACATGTCACTACAGGGGGTAGTGTGTACGGCCCAGTACATCACTGGGATTAAGTTTCCTGCCATCCAGGACCTATATGATAGGTGGTGTCAAAGGAAGGTCAAAAAAATTGTCAAAGACTCCAGCCACCCCAGTCATAGACTATTCTCTCTGCTTCCGCACTGCAAGTGGTACCGGAGCGCCAAGTCCAGGTCCAAAAGGCTTCTTAACAGCTTCTACCCCCATGCCATAAGACTCCTGAACAGCTAATCAAATGGCTACCCGGACTATTTGCGTTGTCCCGCTGCCCCCACCCCTTCTTTTACACTGCTGCTTCTCTCTGTTGATTATCTCTGCAGTCACTTTAACTCTACATACATGTACATATTACCTCAATTACCTCGACTAACCGGTGCCCCGCACATTGACTCTGTACCAGTACCCCCTGTATATAACCTCCACATTGACTCTGTACCAGTACCCCCTGTATATAGCCTCCACATTGACTCTGTACCAGTACCCCCTGTATATAACCTCCACATTGACTCTGCACCAGTACCCCCTGTATATAGTCTCCACATTGACTCTGTACCGGTACCCCCTGTATATAGCCTCCACATTGACTCTGTACCAGTACCCCTGTATATAACCTCCACATTGACTCTGTACCAGTACCCCCTGTATATAACCTCCACGTTGACTCTGTACCAGTACCCCTGTATATAGCCTCCACATTGACTCTGTACCGGTACCTCCTGTATATAGCCTCCACATTGACTCTGTACCGGTACCTCCTGTATATAGCCTCCACATTGCCTCTGTACCAGTACCCCCTGTATATAACCTCCACATTGACTCTGTACCGGTACCCCCTGTATATAGCCTCCACATTGACTCTATACCAGTACCCCTGTATATAGCCTCCACATTGACTCTATACCAGGACCCCTGTATATAGCCTCCACATTGACTCTGTACCGGTACCCCCTGTATATAACCTCCACATTGACTCTGTACCAGTACCCCCTGTATATAACCTCCACATTGACTCTGTACCAGTACCCCCTGTATATAGCCTCCACATTGACTCTATACCAGTACCCCTGTAAAATAGCCTCCACATTGACTCTATACCAGTACCCCTGTATATAGCCTCCACATTGACTCTATACCAGTACCCCCTGTATATAGCCTCCACATTGACTCTGTACCAGTACCCCCTGTATATAGCCTCCACATTGACTCTATAACAGTACCCCCTGTATATAGCCTCCACATTGACTCTGTACCATTACCCCCTGTATATAACCTCCACATTGACTCTGTACCAGTACCCCCTGTATTTAACCTCCACATTGACTCTGTACCAGTACCCCCTGTATATAGCCTCCACATTGACTCTATACCAGTAGCCCCCCTGTAAATATAGCCTCCACATTGACTCTATACCAGTACCCCCTGTATATAGCCTCCACATTGAATCTATACCAGTACCCCCTGTATATAGCCTCCACATTGACTCTGTACCAGTACATTGACCCCTGTATATAGCCTCCACATTGATTGACTCTGTACCAGTACCCCCTGTATATAGCCTCCACATTGACTCCAATACCCCCTGTATATAGCCTCCACATTGACTCTGTACCAATCCATTGGTACCCCTGTATATAGCCTCCACATTGACTCTATACCAGTACCCCTGTATATAGCCTCCACATTGACTCTGTACTGGTACCCCCTGTATATAGCCTCCACATTGACTCTGTACCAATACCCCCTGTATATAGCCTCCACATTGACTCTGTACCAATACCCCCTGTATATAGCCTCCACATTGACTCTGTACCAATACCCCTGTATATAGCTTCCACATTGACTCTGTACCAATACCCCCTGTATATAGCCTCCACATTGACTCTGTACCAGTACCCCCTGTATATACCCTCCACATTGACTCTGTACCAATACCCCCTGTATATAGCTTCCACATTGACTCTGTACCAATACCCCCTGTATATAGCCTCCACATTGACTCTGTACCAATACCCCCTGTATATAGCCTCGCTACTGTTATTTTACTGCTGCTATTTAATTATTTGTTATTTGTTATTTTTTACTTAACACTTTTTTCCTAAAACTGCATTGTTGGTTAAGGGCTTTAAGGGCTTGTAAGTAAGAATTTCACTGTAAGGTCTACACCTGTTGCATTCGTCCCATGTGACTAATACAATTTGATTTGATTTGATTTCATGCTCACACCTGGTCATGAATTAAAATCAACATGGACGATGTTTGATTTTCAGAAAGTGTAAACAATGTAAACTGTCCAATTAATTTCAGGGCACCAATGAATCAAAGTCTGAGGTCCTGGATGTCTTTGGAGCTTTGAACAGTCTCAACAGTGATAACGATCAAAATGTGCAATTCATCCGCCTGTGGTTCAACGTCCAGCTGGTACCTCTTTTACCCCACATTACCGGAGACTTCCTGTCCCTGTTGAGCACAAGAGACTTCAGCTGCAGCTCCTATCAGGCACTGTGCGTTGACAATCATTCTGATTCCCATATTACTAAGGAAATGGTCCTCTTCAGTGTCGTTTCATCTAAAATCTTTTCTATTTAAGGGTCCTGGGATTGAGTGGTGAACTGGTATCCATTAATGAAGAGCAGAAACAATTGATCTACACTCACTTTATCCGTCTTTTCCTGTTCAGAAAGGGATCATCAGGTATTTAACATGTTAAGAATAGCAGAATTTGCCAATAGCTCTAACATGTAAGATTTAATTGTGTTGTTAATTTTTTTGTCAAATAATGAATTCAGAAAGTAAAGTGATGTTTTAATTGGCAGATCCAGATCCTGGATGCTTGGGAAATGTAAATGAAAGTGCAGACTGGTTGTTGAAAAACTTTGGAAACTTTTCAAGCATTGCTGATTTAAAGGATCTGTATGAACTAAACCAGCATTTCTCTGCGGTGAGTATTTCATCATCTCATGAGGCGATGAAAATCATGGCAAAAGAGAAATCCACGATTAACACGTTGTTGTTTTTTTAGCTGGAGGTTTTGAAAATCCTTTCACCAAACCAGAAAGCTGAATTGATACTGGACCCAAGCACTGGCGCTCTGGAGAATGAGACTCTTGTGAAGAACGTTTTCATCAGCTTGCTGGAATCTCCAAGGGAAGAGCAGCTCAATGAGTTCTTTGTGACTTTTGTTGAAGTCACCAAGCAGGTCAGTACATCACTCTCTGGCTGGAATGGACCTTGTACAGTGAGACCTGGCTCTCGACAAAGTCATCTGACAAAACAATCAGGATGAATGGATGTCCTCCTAAACCATGAACCATTTATTTTCCAGGAAAACATCACTATCATCACAAACACAGCTGTAAGAGACACAATGCTAGACCTGACCTTGATGGCTCTTGCTCCCAAATTCGACGTTTTTGAGCCAAAAGACTTCCAGCTGTGGTTCCAAGTCAATCTGGTTGTTCTGCTGGCCAGCTTCCATCCTGGCAGATTGGTTGATATCCCTCTAAACATCACCTGTGAATCCTACAATGCCATGTAAGCGACTACTTTACCCCAAACAAACGTACAAGGGACTACCTCGTAAAGTACAGATTGACAAAAGACTACACTAATGTCTCTTTCCTTTTTCTCTCAGATTTACGGGTCTCAACCAAAGTTTGGAATCTCTTCCGCCTCACCTCTCACAGGGTGTAAAGTCAAGCTTGGATGCACTGATGAAGACATTCCAACGTATGTGATAAACTGCTATTTTTCAACAACAGACACTGTATCATCTGAGCCCAGCATTTATAGAACATTTAAAAAATCTCCAAAAAGGCATTATGTTATTTTGCTAACTCATATGCTCCCAAATCTTCCCGTTGATTGACTGACCTTATTTAAATGATCCCCCTCAAAGGTTGCTCAAGGCCTCCAGCTTTAATTGTGGTAAGTACTCTCTGAGTGGGATCTTATTTCAAATAGACCTTTTGTTTACGATATGGGAAAGGTCATGCATCTGGTATCTGCATTGTGGCATTGTTCAGAAAGCCAAAGCATCTCTTTTGATTTCTCATTTAATTTCACACTGGTAACAATATTATTTCCCCCCCATATAGTGCAAAGAAACACTGGTCAATGGTAAGTTGATGCTAGCTGTGCAATTGACATTTTCTTGAATCAGATTGGCAATTTATGATTTGTGTCTGAAGAACTATTGTTTTTATGTTCTCTTTTGCAGAGAAACAACTTTGTGCTGGATTTAACAGGTAGGTTCAGTGCTGTCTTGCACAGTGCAGGTTGTAAGACATTGAGACACACAAGGTATCATTTGGAAACTAATAATGTATTTTTCATTACCGTTTCCTACAGAACACAACTGAAGCAACAAATGTCGATTGGGAATTCCAATGAATCCCTTTGCAATTTCAACATCTCTGAATATGCCTGTTCCTCAGTAAGCTTTTTCAATTGACCACTAAATGTTGTCAGTAGCAACAGATACATTTCTCTTGTCCTCATCTTCTTTATTGATGTTACTCATGTTGATGTCACAGTTGTCTAATTTGGTTCACGTCCCTGCATTCTTTTCTTTAAGACAACCCTTCTGTCAGCGGACAACTTGGTGACGATCCTGAAATGCCAATTGTCCAGCAAAAAGACTTACTCAACAGAAATGTGGAAGCTGTTCTTCCAAAACAATGCTGCTATTCTGGAACAGGCTCTTCTGGATTACTCCAGCATGGTATGTTGAATCCCAGAATTACAACAAAATGTTGGCAATATGTGTGGATTTTGTCAATACACATCTGTTTATACCTTTCCAGAACCCCAACACCAGCAGTCCAGCTATGCCAAATGTCCTTGATGCCATTGGAGATGTCAAACTCAACAACTTCATGAATGCACAGCTGAACAACGCCAGTTTCGTTGACAAGTTGTTCCAGAAGATGCTCCGTCCATTCTTGGCATCTCCATCTAGGAATTTCCTCTCCTGTCTCAGCTCAAAGAACTTCAGTTGTCAGACCTACCAAATTGTGTATGTAAATCCATGATACCCAATGCCATCGTCAATACAACTGGTTATATGCCTACAATTGAATAAGAAGTCAAGATAACATAGGTAACATGGGCTCTGTTCTCTTTCAGCATTGAGGCTCTAAGCAACCAATCAGCCTCCATGGACAGAGAGCAACAACGAGTGATCTTCACTCATTACATCTATCCATTCCTTTCAAGAAATGACTCATCAGGTAATAAATGGTTCTGGAAAGCACAAAAACATACACACTTCTCTGGGCCAATCCATTGAAGTCATCTGCTTAGGGAACTTAAAGTCCATTTGTTTAACTCTGCTTTTGTTTCAGATCCCGGCTGTGTCTCAAACACCAGTGGAAGCATGGACTGGCTCCAGAGGAACTTTGGCATCTTTTCTGTTTTTGCAGAACTGCAGGAGTTACAAGTCCTTAATCCCGACTTCTCCAGCGTAAGTTTCCTAGGTGTTTGTCTGGATGGTTATCCCCTCAATAACATTACCGTGCCACTCACTGACATGTGCCACCTTTCTTTTTCTTTTTCTATTTGTAGAAGGAATCACTGTCGCTGCTTACCCCAACCCAAGTGGCACAATTGACCTTGACCTCTGGGGCATTGAATGACACAGATGACATTAAACTTGTGTTTACGCGGCTGGAGGAAGGAGACGCTTTCAAAAATGTTGACGAGTTTCTGACGCAACTGACCGCAAAGGAAGAGGTAATGCACTTTTGAGATAAACAAACTGCATGATTTCATCTTGACAAATAGCAATCCCCATGTCTTCCTGTGTCTCCCTTTGTGGATAGTGAAGGACAACAAATGAGCAACGAGCAACCTATCAATCTTCTACTTTCATTTATTACCGGCAAAGCTTGATGGAATGCCGTGATGAGTTGTTCAGTGTTGAGGAACTCTGGTCATGTGTTTCAACAGATTCCTGACATCCATCCAGCCGTGAGAGATGTGATGATGAATCAGACGTTCAACATCATCAGCCTTCAATTCCCAGAGTTCGAAACGCTGGACTGGATTGCATGGTTCGAAGTAAAGCTGATTCCCATCCTCCCCAGTTTTAATGAAGTCATGCTCACCATTGCTACCTCAAACGTCAACTGCACCAACTACCAAGTCATGTGAGTAGGGGCCAACTTCCTGCTAAAATTAGCCATGGATTCGATGACTAAAATCTATTGCAAATGTGGGGTGGAAGCGTCATGAGTGTATCTTTTCCCATTTACAGTGTAAATGGAATGGACAGAGCTTTCCCTGAAATGACTCAGGATAGAAGAGAAGGAATCGCAAGAGTCCTGCTGAAATACCTGAGGAAATCTGTGCACCTCATCAATGGACCAGGTAGGACTCACCAAGCAGGTTGTTGTGCTCATTGGCTTTCTGTTTGATTCTTCATCGCCTATGCTGGATGAAGTGTGCTTTGTTTGAAAGGAGTGAACAGTTGGCATGTTGCTTCCTTGTCTATTGAATATAACATCAATGTACTCCACTTTTCAATAACCAAAACGGCCATACATGTCTTTTAGCTTGCAGGCAGGACATCCACGATGACAATGACTGGCTTGCAATCAACCTGGGTTCATACTCCGAGTACACAACCTATTCGGATCTCAAAGACTTCAACATCTCAGGGGTAAAACAATTGTTTGCCAGTGTTCTTTGCATGACCAGAATTGACTTGTTTGACACTGCTCATGTGTGGAATTATGGCTATTTAGAGGGATAATGCATTGTATTCTGTTGTCTTCTTCTCCCCAGGTGGCAGTTCTAGACTCCCTCTCACCAAACCAGAAAGCTGAATTGATACTGGACCCAAGCACTGGCGCTCTGGAGAATGAGACTCTTGCGAAGAACATTTTCATCAGCTTGCTGGAATCTCCAAGGGAAGAGCAGCTCAATGAGTTCTTTGTGACTTTTGTTGAAGTCACCAAGCAGGTCAGTACATCACTCTCTGGCTGGAATGGACCTTGTACAGTGAGACCTGGCTCTCGACAAAGTCATCTGACAAAACAATCAGGATGAATGGATGTCCTCCTAAACCATGAACCATTTATTTTCCAGGAAAACATCACTATCATCACAAACACAGCCGTAAGAGACACAATGCTAGACCTGACCTTGATGGCTCTTGCTCCCAAATTCGACGTTTTTGAGCCAAAAGACTTCCAGCTGTGGTTCCAAGTCAATCTGGTTGTTCTGCTGGCCAGCTTCCATCCTGGCAGATTGGTTGATATCCCCCTAAACATCACCTGTGAATCCTACAATGCCATGTAAGAGACTACTTTACCCCAAACAAACGTACAAGGGACTACCTCGTAAAGTACAGATTGACAAAAGACTGCACTAATGTCTCTTTCCTTTTTCTCTCAGATTTACGGGTCTCGACCAAAGTTTGGAATCTCTTCCGCCTCACCTCTCACAGGGTGTAAAGTCAAGCTTGGATGCACTGATGAAGACATTCCAACGTATGTGATAAACTGCTATTTTTCAACAACAGACACTGTATCATCTGAGCCCAGCATTTATAGAACATTTAAAAAATCTCCAAAAAGGCATTATGTTATTTTGCTAACTCATATGCTCCCAAATCTTCCCGTTGATTGACTGACCTTATTTAAATTATCCCCCTCAAAGGTTGCTCAAGGCCTCCAGCTTTAATTGTGGTAAGTACTCTCTGAGTGGGATCTTATTTCAAATAGACCTTTTGTTTACGATATGGGAAAGGTCATGCATCTGGTATCTGCATTGTGGCATTGTTCAGAAAGCCAAAGCATCTCTTTTGATTTCTCATTTAATTTCACACTGGTAACAATATTATTTCCCCCCCATATAGTGCAAAGAAACACTGGTCAATGGTAAGTTGATGCTAGCTGTGCAATTGACATTTTCTTGAATCAGATTGGCAATTTATGATTTGTGTCTGAAGAACTATTGTTTTTATGTTCTCTTTTGCAGAGAAACAACTTTGTGCTGGATTTAACAGGTAGGTTCAGTGCTGTCATGCACAGTGCAGGTTGTAAGACATTGAGACACACAAGGTATCATTTGGAAACTAATAATGTATTTTTCATTACCGTTTCCTACAGAACACAACTGAAGCAACAAATGTCGATTGGGAATTCCAATGAATCCCTTTGCAATTTCAACATCTCTGAATATGCCTGTTCCTCAGTAAGCTTTTTCAATTCACCACTAAATGTTGTCAGTAGCAACAGATACATTTCTCTTGTCCTCATCTTCTTTATTCATGTTACTCATGTTGATGTCACAGTTGTCTAATTTGGTTCACGTCCCTGCATTCTTTTCTTTAAGACAACCCTTCTGTCAGCGGACAACTTGGTGACGATCCTGAAATGCCAATTGTCCAGCAAAAAGACTTACTCAACAGAAATGTGGAAGCTGTTCTTCCAAAACAATGCTGCTATTCTAGACCAGGCTCTTCTGGATTACTCCAGCATGGTATGTTGAATCCCAGAATTACAACAAAATGTTGGCAATATGTGTGGATTTTGTCAATACACATCTGTTTATACCTTTCCAGAACCCCAACACCAGCAGTCCAGCTATGCCAAATGTCCTTGATGCCATTGGAGATGTCAAACTCAACAACTTCATGAATGCACAGCTGAACAACGCCAGTTTCGTTGACAAGTTGTTCCAGAAGATGCTCCGTCCATTCTTGGCATCTCCATCTAGGAATTTCCTCTCCTGTCTCAGCTCAAAGAACTTCAGTTGTCAGACCTACCAAATTGTGTATGTAAATCCATGATACCCAATGCCATCGTCAATACAACTGGTTATATGCCTACAATTGAATAAGAAGTCAAGATAACATAGGTAACATGGGCTCTGTTCTCTTTCAGCATTGAGGCTCTAAGCAACCAATCAGCCTCCATGGACAGAGAGCAACAACGAGTGATCTTCACTCATTACATCTATCCATTCCTTTCAAGAAATGACTCATCAGGTAATAAATGGTTCTGGAAAGCACAAAAACATACACACTTCTCTGGGCCAATCCATTGAAGTCATCTGCTTAGGGAACTTAAAGTCCATTTGTTTAACTCTGCTTTTGTTTCAGATCCCGGCTGTGTCTCAAACACCAGTGGAAGCATGGACTGGCTCCAGAGGAACTTTGGCATCTTTTCTGTTTTTGCAGAACTGCAGGAGTTACAAGTCCTTAATCCCGACTTCTCCAGCGTAAGTTTCCTAGGTGTTTGTCTGGATGGTTATCCCCTCAATAACATTACCGTGCCACTCACTGACATGTGCCACCTTTCTTTTTCTTTTTCTATTTGTAGAAGGAATCACTGTCGCTGCTTACCCCAACCCAAGTGGCACAATTGACCTTGACCTCTGGGGCATTGAATGACACAGATGACATTAAACTTGTGTTTACGCGGCTGGAGGAAGGAGACGCTTTCAAAAATGTTGACGAGTTTCTGACGCAACTGACCGCAAAGGAAGAGGTAATGCACTTTTGAGATAAACAAACTGCATGATTTCATCTTGACAAATAGCAATCCCCATGTCTTCCTGTGTCTCCCTTTGTGGATAGTGAAGGACAACAAATGAGCAACGAGCAACCTATCAATCTTCTACTTTCATTTATTACCGGCAAAGATCGATGGAATGCCGTGATGAGTTGTTCAGTGTTGAGGAACTCTGGTCATGTGTTTCAACAGATTCCTGACATCCATCCAGCCGTGAGAGATGTGATGATGAATCAGACGTTCAACATCATCAGCCTTCAATTCCCAGAGTTCGAAACGCTGGACTGGATTGCATGGTTCGAAGTAAAGCTGATTCCCATCCTCCCCAGTTTTAATGAAGTCATGCTCACCATTGCTACCTCAAACGTCAACTGCACCAACTACCAAGTCATGTGAGTAGGGGCCAACTTCCTGCTAAAATTAGCCATGGATTCGATGACTAAAATCTATTGCAAATGTGGGGTGGAAGCGTCATGAGTGTATCTTTTCCCATTTACAGTGTAAATGGAATGGACAGAGCTTTCCCTGAAATGACTCAGGATAGAAGAGAAGGAATCGCAAGAGTCCTGCTGAAATACCTGAGGAAATCTGTGCACCTCATCAATGGACCAGGTAGGACTCACCAAGCAGGTTGTTGTGCTCATTGGCTTTCTGTTTGATTCTTCATCGCCTATGCTGGATGAAGTGTGCTTTGTTTGAAAGGAGTGAACAGTTGGCATGTTGCTTCCTTGTCTATTGAATATAACATCAATGTACTCCACTTTTCAATAACCAAAACGGCCATACATGTCTTTTAGCTTGCAGGCAGGACATCCACGATGACAATGACTGGCTTGCAATCAACCTGGGTTCATACTCCGAGTACACAACCTATTCGGATCTCAAAGACTTCAACATCTCAGGGGTAAAACAATTGTTTGCCAGTGTTCTTTGCATGACCAGAATTGACTTGTTTGACACTGCTCATGTGTGGAATTATGGCTATTTAGAGGGCTAATGCATTGTATTCTGTTGTCTTCTTCTCCCCAGGTGGCAGTTCTAGACTCCCTCTCACCAAACCAGAAAGCTGAATTGATACTGGACCCAAGCACTGGCGCTCTGGAGAATGAGACTCTTGTGAAGAACGTTTTCATCAGCTTGCTGGAATCTCCAAGGGAAGAGCAGCTCAATGAGTTCTTTGTGACTTTTGTTGAAGTCACCAAGCAGGTCAGTACATCACTCTCTGGCTGGAATGGACCTTGTACAGTGAGACCTGGCTCTCGACAAAGTCATCTGACAAAACAATCAGGATGAATGGATGTCCTCCTAAACCATGAACCATTTATTTTCCAGGAAAACATCACTATCATCACAAACACAGCCGTAAGAGACACAATGCTAGACCTGACCTTGGTGGCTCTTGCTCCCAAATTCGACGTTTTTGAGCCAAAAGACTTCCAGCTGTGGTTCCAAGTCAATCTGGTTGTTCTGCTGGCCAGCTTCCATCCTGGCAGATTGGTTGATATCCCCCTAAACATCACCTGTGAATCCTACAATGCCATGTAAGAGACTACTTTACCCCAAACAAACGTACAAGGGACTACCTCGTAAAGTACAGATTGACAAAAGACTGCACTAATGTCTCTTTCCTTTTTCTCTCAGATTTACGGGTCTCGACCAAAGTTTGGAATCTCTTCCGCCTCACCTCTCACAGGGTGTAAAGTCAAGCTTGGATGCACTGATGAAGACATTCCAACGTATGTGATAAACTGCTATTTTTCAACAACAGACACTGTATCATCTGAGCCCAGCATTTATAGAACATTTAAAAAATCTCCAAAAAGGCATTATGTTATTTTGCTAACTCATATGCTCCCAAATCTTCCCGTTGATTGACTGACCTTATTTAAATTATCCCCCTCAAAGGTTGCTCAAGGCCTCCAGCTTTAATTGTGGTAAGTACTCTCTGAGTGGGATCTTATTTCAAATAGACCTTTTGTTTACGATATGGGAAAGGTCATGCATCTGGTATCTGCATTGTGGCATTGTTCAGAAAGCCAAAGCATCTCTTTTGATTTCTCATTTAATTTCACACTGGTAACAATATTATTTCCCCCATATAGTGCAAAGAAACACTGGTCAATGGTAAGTTGATGCTAGCTGTGCAATTGACATTTTCTTGAATCAGATTGGCAATTTATGATTTGTGTCTGAAGAACTATTGTTTTTATGTTCTCTTTTGCAGAGAAACAACTTTGTGCTGGATTTAACAGGTAGGTTCAGTGCTGTCATGCACAGTGCAGGTTGTAAGACATTGAGACACACAAGGTATCATTTGGAAACTAATAATGTATTTTTCATTACCGTTTCCTACAGAACACAACTGAAGCAACAAATGTCGATTGGGAATTCCAATGAATCCCTTTGCAATTTCAACATCTCTGAATATGCCTGTTCCTCAGTAAGCTTTTTCAATTCACCACTAAATGTTGTCAGTAGCAACAGATACATTTCTCTTGTCCTCATCTTCTTTATTCATGTTACTCATGTTGATGTCACAGTTGTCTAATTTGGTTCACGTCCCTGCATTCTTTTCTTTAAGACAACCCTTCTGTCAGCGGACAACTTGGTGACGATCCTGAAATGCCAATTGTCCAGCAAAAAGACTTACTCAACAGAAATGTGGAAGCTGTTCTTCCAAAACAATGCTGCTATTCTAGACCAGGCTCTTCTGGATTACTCCAGCATGGTATGTTGAATCCCAGAATTACAACAAAATGTTGGCAATATGTGTGGATTTTGTCAATACACATCTGTTTATACCTTTCCAGAACCCCAACACCAGCAGTCCAGCTATGCCAAATGTCCTTGATGCCATTGGAGATGTCAAACTCAACAACTTCATGAATGCACAGCTGAACAACGCCAGTTTCGTTGACAAGTTGTTCCAGAAGATGCTCCGTCCATTCTTGGCATCTCCATCTAGGAATTTCCTCTCCTGTCTCAGCTCAAAGAACTTCAGTTGTCAGACCTACCAAATTGTGTATGTAAATCCATGATACCCAATGCCATCGTCAATACAACTGGTTATATGCCTACAATTGAATAAGAAGTCAAGATAACATAGGTAACATGGGCTCTGTTCTCTTTCAGCATTGAGGCTCTAAGCAACCAATCAGCCTCCATGGACAGAGAGCAACAACGAGTGATCTTCACTCATTACATCTATCCATTCCTTTCAAGAAATGACTCATCAGGTAATAAATGGTTCTGGAAAGCACAAAAACATACACACTTCTCTGGGCCAATCCATTGAAGTCATCTGCTTAGGGGAACTTAAAGTCCATTTGTTTAACTCTGCTTTTGTTTCAGATCCCGGCTGTGTCTCAAACACCAGTGGAAGCATGGACTGGCTCCAGAGGAACTTTGGCATCTTTTCTGTTTTTGCAGAACTGCAGGAGTTACAAGTCCTTAATCCCGACTTCTCCAGCGTAAGTTTCCTAGGTGTTTGTCTGGATGGTTATCCCCTCAATAACATTACCGTGCCACTCACTGACATGTGCCACCTTTCTTTTTCTTTTTCTATTTGTAGAAGGAATCACTGTCGCTGCTTACCCCAACCCAAGTGGCACAATTGACATTGACCTCTGGGGCATTGAATGACACAGATGACATTAAACTTGTGTTTACGCGGCTGGAGGAAGGAGACGCTTTCAAAAATGTTGACGAGTTTCTGACGCAACTGACCGCAAAGGAAGAGGTAATGCACTTTTGAGATAAACAAACTGCATGATTTCATCTTGACAAATAGCAATCCCCATGTCTTCCTGTGTCTCCCTTTGTGGATAGTGAAGGACAACAAATGAGCAACGAGCAACCTATCAATCTTCTACTTTCATTTATTACCGGCAAAGATCTATGGAATGCCGTGATGAGTTGTTCAGTGTTGAGGAACTCTGGTCATGTGTTTCAACAGATTCCTGACATCCATCCAGCCGTGAGAGATGTGATGATGAATCAGACGTTCAACATCATCAGCCTTCAATTCCCAGAGTTCGAAACGCTGGACTGGATTGCATGGTTCAAAGTAAAGCTGATTCCCATCCTCCCCAGTTTTAATGAAGTCATGCTCACCATTGCTACCTCAAACGTCAACTGCACCAACTACCAAGTCATGTGAGTAGGGGCCAACTTCCTGCTAAAATTAGCCATGGATTCGATGACTAAAATCTATTGCAAATGTGGGGTGGAAGCGTCATGAGTGTATCTTTTCCCATTTACAGTGTAAATGGAATGGACAGAGCTTTCCATGAAATGACTCAGGATAGAAGAGAAGGAATCGCAAGAGTCCTGCTGAAATACCTGAGGAAATCTGTGCACCTCATCAATGGACCAGGTAGGACTCACCAAGCAGGTTGTTGTGCTCATTGGCTTTCTGTTTGATTCTTCATCGCCTATGCTGGATGAAGCGTGCTTTGTTTGAAAGGAGTGAACAGTTGGCATGTGGCTTCCTTGTCTATTGAATATAACATCAATGTACTCCACTTTTCAATAACCAAAACGGCCATACATGTCTTTTAGCTTGCAGGCAGGACATCCACGATGACAATGACTGGCTTGCAATCAACCTGGGTTCATACTCCGAGTACACAACCTATTCGGATCTCAAAGACTTCAACATCTCAGGGGTAAAACAATTGTTTGCCAGTGTTCTTTGCATGACCAGAATTGACTAGTTTGACACTGCTCATGTGTGGAATTATGGGTATTTAGAGGGCTAATGCATTGTATTCTGTTGTCTTCTTCTCCCCAGGTGGCAGTTCTAGACTCCCTCTCACCAAACCAGAAAGCTGAATTGATACTGGACCCAAGCACTGGCGCTCTGGAGAATGAGACTCTTGTGAAGAACGTTTTCATCAGCTTGCTGGAATCTCCAAGGGAAGAGCAGCTCAATGAGTTCTTTGTGACTTTTGTTGAAGTCACCAAGCAGGTCAGTACATCACTCTCTGGCTGGAATGGACCTTGTACAGTGAGACCTGGCTCTCGACAAAGTCATCTGACAAAACAATCAGCATGAATGGATGTCCTCCTAAACCATGAACCATTTATTTTCCAGGAAAACATCACTATCATCACAAACACAGCCGTAAGAGACACAATGCTAGACCTGACCTTGGTGGCTCTTGCTCCCAAATTCGACGTTTTTGAGCCAAAAGACTTCCAGCTGTGGTTCCAAGTCAATCTGGTTGTTCTGCTGGCCAGCTTCCATCCTGGCAGATTGGTTGATATCCCCCTAAACATCACCTGTGAATCCTACAATGCCATGTAAGAGACTACTTTACCCCAAACAAACGTACAAGGGACTACCTCGTAAAGTACAGATTGACAAAAGACTGCACTAATGTCTCTTTCCTTTTTCTCTCAGATTTACGGGTCTCGACCAAAGTTTGGAATCTCTTCCGCCTCACCTCTCACAGGGTGTAAAGTCAAGCTTGGATGCACTGATGAAGACATTCCAACGTATGTGATAAACTGCTATTTTTCAACAACAGACACTGTATCATCTGAGCCCAGCATTTATAGAACATTTAAAAAATCTCCAAAAAGGCATTATGTTATTTTGCTAACTCATATGCTCCCAAATCTTCCCGTTGATTGACTGACCTTATTTAAATTATCCCCCTCAAAGGTTGCTCAAGGCCTCCAGCTTTAATTGTGGTAAGTACTCTCTGAGTGGGATCTTATTTCAAATAGACCTTTTGTTTACGATATGGGAAAGGTCATGCATCTGGTATCTGCATTGTGGCATTGTTCAGAAAGCCAAAGCATCTCTTTTGATTTCTCATTTAATTTCACACTGGTAACAATATTATTTCCCCCCCATATAGTGCAAAGAAACACTGGTCAATGGTAAGTTGATGCTAGCTGTGCAATTGACATTTTCTTGAATCAGATTGGCAATTTATGATGATTTGTGTCTGAAGAACTATTGTTTTTATGTTCTCTTTTGCAGAGAAACAACTTTGTGCTGGATTTAACAGGTAGGATCAGTGCTGTCTTGCACAGTGCAGGTTGTAAGACATTGAGACACACAAGGTATCATTTGGAAACTAATAATGTATTTTTCATTACCGTTTCCTACAGAACACAACTGAAGCAACAAATGTCGATTGGGAATTCCAATGAATCCCTTTGCAATTTCAACATCTCTGAATATGCCTGTTCCTCAGTAAGCTTTTTCAATTCACCACTAAATGTTGTCAGTAGCAACAGATACATTTCTCTTGTCCTCATCTTCTTTATTGATGTTACTCATGTTGATGTCACAGTTGTCTAATTTGGTTCACGTCCCTGCATTCTTTTCTTTAAGACAACCCTTCTGTCAGCGGACAACTTGGTGACGATCCTGAAATGCCAATTGTCCAGCAAAAAGACTTACTCAACAGAAATGTGGAAGCTGTTCTTCCAAAACAATGCTGCTATTCTAGACCAGGCTCTTCTGGATTACTCCAGCATGGTATGTTGAATCCCAGAATTACAACAAAATGTTGGCAATATGTGTGGATTTTGTCAATACACATCTGTTTATACCTTTCCAGAACCCCAACACCAGCAGTCCAGCTATGCCAAATGTCCTTGATGCCATTGGAGATGTCAAACTCAACAACTTCATGAATGCACAGCTGAACAACGCCAGTTTCGTTGACAAGTTGTTCCAGAAGATGCTCCGTCCATTCTTGGCATCTCCATCTAGGAATTTCCTCTCCTGTCTCAGCTCAAAGAACTTCAGTTGTCAGACCTACCAAATTGTGTATGTAAATCCATGATACCCAATGCCATCGTCAATACAACTGGTTATATGCCTACAATTGAATAAGAAGTCAAGATAACATAGGTAACATGGGCTCTGTTCTCTTTCAGCATTGAGGCTCTAAGCAACCAATCAGCCTCCATGGACAGAGAGCAACAACGAGTGATCTTCACTCATTACATCTATCCATTCCTTTCAAGAAATGACTCATCAGGTAATAAATGGTTCTGGAAAGCACAAAAACATACACACTTCTCTGGGCCAATCCATTGAAGTCATCTGCTTAGGGGAACTTAAAGTCCATTTGTTTAACTCTGCTTTTGTTTCAGATCCCGGCTGTGTCTCAAACACCAGTGGAAGCATGGACTGGCTCCAGAGGAACTTTGGCATCTTTTCTGTTTTTGCAGAACTGCAGGAGTTACAAGTCCTTAATCCCGACTTCTCCAGCGTAAGTTTCCTAGGTGTTTGTCTGGATGGTTATCCCCTCAATAACATTACCGTGCCACTCACTGACATGTGCCACCTTTCTTTTTTTTTTCTATTTGTAGAAGGAATCACTGTCGCTGCTTACCCCAACCCAAGTGGCACAATTGACCTTGACCTCTGGGGCATTGAATGACACAGATGACATTAAACTTGTGTTTACGCGGCTGGAGGAAGGAGACGCTTTCAAAAATGTTGACGAGTTTCTGACGCAACTGACCGCAAAGGAAGAGGTAATGCACTTTTGAGATAAACAAACTGCATGATTTCATCTTGACAAATAGCAATCCCCATGTCTTCCTGTGTCTCCCTTTGTGGATAGTGAAGGACAACAAATGAGCAACGAGCAACCTATCAATCTTCTACTTTCATTTATTACCGGCAAAGCTCTATGGAATGCCGTGATGAGTTGTTCAGTGTTGAGGAACTCTGGTCATGTGTTTCAACAGATTCCTGACATCCATCCAGCCGTGAGAGATGTGATGATGAATCAGACGTTCAACATCATCAGCCTTCAATTCCCAGAGTTCGAAACGCTGGACTGGATTGCATGGTTCGAAGTAAAGCTGATTCCCATCCTCCCCAGTTTTAATGAAGTCATGCTCACCATTGCTACCTCAAACGTCAACTGCACCAACTACCAAGTCATGTGAGTAGGGGCCAACTTCCTGCTAAAATTAGCCATGGATTCGATGACTAAAATCTATTGCAAATGTGGGGTGGAAGCGTCATGAGTGTATCTTTTCCCATTTACAGTGTAAATGGAATGGACAGAGCTTTCCCTGAAATGACTCAGGATAGAAGAGAAGGAATCGCAAGAGTCCTGCTGAAATACCTGAGGAAATCTGTGCACCTCATCAATGGACCAGGTAGGACTCACCAAGCAGGTTGTTGTGCTCATTGGCTTTCTGTTTGATTCTTCATCGCCTATGCTGGATGAAGTGTGCTTTGTTTGAAAGGAGTGAACAGTTGGCATGTTGCTTCCTTGTCTATTGAATATAACATCAATGTACTCCACTTTTCAATAACCAAAACGGCCATACATGTCTTTTAGCTTGCAGGCAGGACATCCACGATGACAATGACTGGCTTGCAATCAACCTGGGTTCATACTCCGAGTACACAACCTATTCGGATCTCAAAGACTTCAACATCTCAGGGGTAAAACAATTGTTTGCCAGTGTTCTTTGCATGACCAGAATTGACATGACACTGCTCATGTGTGGAATTATGGCTATTTAGAGGGCTAATGCATTGTATTCTGTTGTCTTCTTCTCCCCAGGTGGCAGTTCTAGACTCCCTCTCACCAAACCAGAAAGCTGAATTGATACTGGACCCAAGCACTGGCGCTCTGGAGAATGAGACTCTTGTGAAGAACGTTTTCATCAGCTTGCTGGAATCTCCAAGGGAAGAGCAGCTCAATGAGTTCTTTGTGACTTTTGTTGAAGTCACCAAGCAGGTCAGTACATCACTCTCTGGCTGGAATGGACCTTGTACAGTGAGACCTGGCTCTCGACAAAGTCATCTGACAAAACAATCAGCATGAATGGATGTCCTCCTAAACCATGAACCATTTATTTTCCAGGAAAACATCACTATCATCACAAACACAGCCGTAAGAGACACAATGCTAGACCTGACCTTGGTGGCTCTTGCTCCCAAATTCGACGTTTTTGAGCCAAAAGACTTCCAGCTGTGGTTCCAAGTCAATCTGGTTGTTCTGCTGGCCAGCTTCCATCCTGGCAGATTGGTTGATATCCCCCTAAACATCACCTGTGAATCCTACAATGCCATGTAAGAGACTACTTTACCCCAAACAAACGTACAAGGGACTACCTCGTAAAGTACAGATTGACAAAAGACTGCACTAATGTCTCTTTCCTTTTTCTCTCAGATTTACGGGTCTCGACCAAAGTTTGGAATCTCTTCCGCCTCACCTCTCACAGGGTGTAAAGTCAAGCTTGGATGCACTGATGAAGACATTCCAACGTATGTGATAAACTGCTATTTTTCAACAACAGACACTGTATCATCTGAGCCCAGCATTTATAGAACATTTAAAAAATCTCCAAAAAGGCATTATGTTATTTTGCTAACTCATATGCTCCCAAATCTTCCCGTTGATTGACTGACCTTATTTAAATTATCCCCCTCAAAGGTTGCTCAAGGCCTCCAGCTTTAATTGTGGTAAGTACTCTCTGAGTGGGATCTTATTTCAAATAGACCTTTTGTTTACGATATGGGAAAGGTCATGCATCTGGTATCTGCATTGTGGCATTGTTCAGAAAGCCAAAGCATCTCTTTTGATTTCTCATTTAATTTCACACTGGTAACAATATTATTTCCCCCATATAGTGCAAAGAAACACTGGTCAATGGTAAGTTGATGCTAGCTGTGCAATTGACATTTTCTTGAATCAGATTGGCAATTTATGATTTGTGTCTGAAGAACTATTGTTTTTATGTTCTCTTTTGCAGAGAAACAACTTTGTGCTGGATTTAACAGGTAGGTTCAGTGCTGTCATGCACAGTGCAGGTTGTAAGACATTGAGACACACAAGGTATCATTTGGAAACTAATAATGTATTTTTCATTACCGTTTCCTACAGAACACAACTGAAGCAACAAATGTCGATTGGGAATTCCAATGAATCCCTTTGCAATTTCAACATCTCTGAATATGCCTGTTCCTCAGTAAGCTTTTTCAATTCACCACTAAATGTTGTCAGTAGCAACAGATACATTTCTCTTGTCCTCATCTTCTTTATTCATGTTACTCATGTTGATGTCACAGTTGTCTAATTTGGTTCACGTCCCTGCATTCTTTTCTTTAAGACAACCCTTCTGTCAGCGGACAACTTGGTGACGATCCTGAAATGCCAATTGTCCAGCAAAAAGACTTACTCAACAGAAATGTGGAAGCTGTTCTTCCAAAACAATGCTGCTATTCTAGACCAGGCTCTTCTGGATTACTCCAGCATGGTATGTTGAATCCCAGAATTACAACAAAATGTTGGCAATATGTGTGGATTTTGTCAATACACATCTGTTTATACCTTTCCAGAACCCCAACACCAGCAGTCCAGCTATGCCAAATGTCCTTGATGCCATTGGAGATGTCAAACTCAACAACTTCATGAATGCACAGCTGAACAACGCCAGTTTCGTTGACAAGTTGTTCCAGAAGATGCTCCGTCCATTCTTGGCATCTCCATCTAGGAATTTCCTCTCCTGTCTCAGCTCAAAGAACTTCAGTTGTCAGACCTACCAAATTGTGTATGTAAATCCATGATACCCAATGCCATCGTCAATACAACTGGTTATATGCCTACAATTGAATAAGAAGTCAAGATAACATAGGTAACATGGGCTCTGTTCTCTTTCAGCATTGAGGCTCTAAGCAACCAATCAGCCTCCATGGACAGAGAGCAACAACGAGTGATCTTCACTCATTACATCTATCCATTCCTTTCAAGAAATGACTCATCAGGTAATAAATGGTTCTGGAAAGCACAAAAACATACACACTTCTCTGGGCCAATCCATTGAAGTCATCTGCTTAGGGAACTTAAAGTCCATTTGTTTAACTCTGCTTTTGTTTCAGATCCCGGCTGTGTCTCAAACACCAGTGGAAGCATGGACTGGCTCCAGAGGAACTTTGGCATCTTTTCTGTTTTTGCAGAACTGCAGGAGTTACAAGTCCTTAATCCCGACTTCTCCAGCGTAAGTTTCCTAGGTGTTTGTCTGGATGGTTATCCCCTCAATAACATTACCGTGCCACTCACTGACATGTGCCACCTTTCTTTTTCTTTTTCTATTTGTAGAAGGAATCACTGTCGCTGCTTACCCCAACCCAAGTGGCACAATTGACATTGACCTCTGGGGCATTGAATGACACAGATGACATTAAACTTGTGTTTACGCGGCTGGAGGAAGGAGACGCTTTCAAAAATGTTGACGAGTTTCTGACGCAACTGACCGCAAAGGAAGAGGTAATGCACTTTTGAGATAAACAAACTGCATGATTTCATCTTGACAAATAGCAATCCCCATGTCTTCCTGTGTCTCCCTTTGTGGATAGTGAAGGACAACAAATGAGCAACGAGCAACCTATCAATCTTCTACTTTCATTTATTACCGGCAAAGCTCTATGGAATGCCGTGATGAGTTGTTCAGTGTTGAGGAACTCTGGTCATGTGTTTCAACAGATTCCTGACATCCATCCAGCCGTGAGAGATGTGATGATGAATCAGACGTTCAACATCATCAGCCTTCAATTCCCAGAGTTCGAAACGCTGGACTGGATTGCATGGTTCGAAGTAAAGCTGATTCCCATCCTCCCCAGTTTTAATGAAGTCATGCTCACCATTGCTACCTCAAACGTCAACTGCACCAACTACCAAGTCATGTGAGTAGGGGCCAACTTCCTGCTAAAATTAGCCATGGATTCGATGACTAAAATCTATTGCAAATGTGGGGTGGAAGCGTCATGAGTGTATCTTTTCCCATTTACAGTGTAAATGGAATGGACAGAGCTTTCCCTGAAATGACTCAGGATAGAAGAGAAGGAATCGCAAGAGTCCTGCTGAAATACCTGAGGAAATCTGTGCACCTCATCAATGGACCAGGTAGGACTCACCAAGCAGGTTGTTGTGCTCATTGGCTTTCTGTTTGATTCTTCATCGCCTATGCTGGATGAAGTGTGCTTTGTTTGAAAGGAGTGAACAGTTGGCATGTTGCTTCCTTGTCTATTGAATATAACATCAATGTACTCCACTTTTCAATAACCAAAACGGCCATACATGTCTTTTAGCTTGCAGGCAGGACATCCACGATGACAATGACTGGCTTGCAATCAACCTGGGTTCATACTCCGAGTACACAACCTATTCGGATCTCAAAGACTTCAACATCTCAGGGGTAAAACAATTGTTTGCCAGTGTTCTTTGCATGACCAGAATTGACTTGTTTGACACTGCTCATGTGTGGAATTATGGCTATTTAGAGGGCTAATGCATTGTATTCTGTTGTCTTCTTCTCCCCAGGTGGCAGTTCTAGACTCCCTCTCACCAAACCAGAAAGCTGAATTGATACTGGACCCAAGCACTGGCGCTCTGGAGAATGAGACTCTTGTGAAGAACGTTTTCATCAGCTTGCTGGAATCTCCAAGGGAAGAGCAGCTCAATGAGTTCTTTGTGACTTTTGTTGAAGTCACCAAGCAGGTCAGTACATCACTCTCTGGCTGGAATGGACCTTGTACAGTGAGACCTGGCTCTCGACAAAGTCATCTGACAAAACAATCAGCATGAATGGATGTCCTCCTAAACCATGAACCATTTATTTTCCAGGAAAACATCACTATCATCACAAACACAGCCGTAAGAGACACAATGCTAGACCTGACCTTGGTGGCTCTTGCTCCCAAATTCGACGTTTTTGAGCCAAAAGACTTCCAGCTGTGGTTCCAAGTCAATCTGGTTGTTCTGCTGGCCAGCTTCCATCCTGGCAGATTGGTTGATATCCCCCTAAACATCACCTGTGAATCCTACAATGCCATGTAAGAGACTACTTTACCCCAAACAAACGTACAAGGGACTACCTCGTAAAGTACAGATTGACAAAAGACTGCACTAATGTCTCTTTCCTTTTTCTCTCAGATTTACGGGTCTCGACCAAAGTTTGGAATCTCTTCCGCCTCACCTCTCACAGGGTGTAAAGTCAAGCTTGGATGCACTGATGAAGACATTCCAACGTATGTGATAAACTGCTATTTTTCAACAACAGACACTGTATCATCTGAGCCCAGCATTTATAGAACATTTAAAAAATCTCCAAAAAGGCATTATGTTATTTTGCTAACTCATATGCTCCCAAATCTTCCCGTTGATTGACTGACCTTATTTAAATTATCCCCCTCAAAGGTTGCTCAAGGCCTCCAGCTTTAATTGTGGTAAGTACTCTCTGAGTGGGATCTTATTTCAAATAGACATTTTGTTTATGATATGGGAAAGGTCATGCATCTGGTATCTGCATTGTGGCATTGTTCAGAAAGCCAAAGCATCTCTTTTGATTTCTCATTTAATTTCACACTGGTAACAATATTATTCCCCCCCCCATATAGTGCAAAGAAACACTGGTCAATGGTAAGTTGATGCTAGCTGTGCAATTGACATTTTCTTGAATCAGATTGGCAATTTATGATTTGTGTCTGAAGAACTATTGTTTTTATGTTCTCTTTTGCAGAGAAACAACTTTGTGCTGGATTTAACAGGTAGGATCAGTGCTGTCTTGCACAGTGCAGGTTGTAAGACATTGAGACACACAAGGTATCATTTGGAAACTAATAATGTATTTTTCATTACCGTTTCCTACAGAACACAACTGAAGCAACAAATGTCGATTGGGAATTCCAATGAATCCCTTTGCAATTTCAACATCTCTGAATATGCCTGTTCCTCAGTAAGCTTTTTCAATTCACCACTAAATGTTGTCAGTAGCAACAGATACATTTCTCTTGTCCTCATCTTCTTTATTCATGTTACTCATGTTGATGTCACAGTTGTCTAATTTGGTTCACGTCCCTGCATTCTTTTCTTTAAGACAACCCTTCTGTCAGCGGACAACTTGGTGACGATCCTGAAATGCCAATTGTCCAGCAAAAAGACTTACTCAACAGAAATGTGGAAGCTGTTCTTCCAAAACAATGCTGCTATTCTGGACCAGGCTCTTCTGGATTACTCCAGCATGGTATGTTGAATCCCAGAATTACAACAAAATGTTGGCAATATGTGTGGATTTTGTCAATACACATCTGTTTATACCTTTCCAGAACCCCAACACCAGCAGTCCAGCTATGCCAAATGTCCTTGATGCCATTGGAGATGTCAAACTCAACAACTTCATGAATGCACAGCTGAACAACGCCAGTTTCGTTGACAAGTTGTTCCAGAAGATGCTCCGTCCATTCTTGGCATCTCCATCTAGGAATTTCCTCTCCTGTCTCAGCTCAAAGAACTTCAGTTGTCAGACCTACCAAATTGTGTATGTAAATCCATGATACCCAATGCCATCGTCAATACAACTGGTTATATGCCTACAATTGAATAAGAAGTCAAGATAACATAGGTAACATGGGCTCTGTTCTCTTTCAGCATTGAGGCTCTAAGCAACCAATCAGCCTCCATGGACAGAGAGCAACAACGAGTGATCTTCACTCATTACATCTATCCATTCCTTTCAAGAAATGACTCATCAGGTAATAAATGGTTCTGGAAAGCACAAAAACATACACACTTCTCTGGGCCAATCCATTGAAGTCATCTGCTTAGGGAACTTAAAGTCCATTTGTTTAACTCTGCTTTTGTTTCAGATCCCGGCTGTGTCTCAAACACCAGTGGAAGCATGGACTGGCTCCAGAGGAACTTTGGCATCTTTTCTGTTTTTGCAGAACTGCAGGAGTTACAAGTCCTTAATCCCGACTTCTCCAGCGTAAGTTTCCTAGGTGTTTGTCTGGATGGTTATCCCCTCAATAACATTACCGTGCCACTCACTGACATGTGCCACCTTTCTTTTTCTTTTTCTATTTGTAGAAGGAATCACTGTCGCTGCTTACCCCAACCCAAGTGGCACAATTGACATTGACCTCTGGGGCATTGAATGACACAGATGACATTAAACTTGTGTTTACGCGGCTGGAGGAAGGAGACGCTTTCAAAAATGTTGACGAGTTTCTGACGCAACTGACCGCAAAGGAAGAGGTAATGCACTTTTGAGATAAACAAACTGCATGATTTCATCTTGACAAATAGCAATCCCCATGTCTTCCTGTGTCTCCCTTTGTGGATAGTGAAGGACAACAAATGAGCAACGAGCAACCTATCAATCTTCTACTTTCATTTATTACCGGCAAAGATCTATGGAATGCCGTGATGAGTTGTTCAGTGTTGAGGAACTCTGGTCATGTGTTTCAACAGATTCCTGACATCCATCCAGCCGTGAGAGATGTGATGATGAATCAGACGTTCAACATCATCAGCCTTCAATTCCCAGAGTTCGAAACGCTGGACTGGATTGCATGGTTCGAAGTAAAGCTGATTCCCATCCTCCCCAGTTTTAATGAAGTCATGCTCACCATTGCTACCTCAAACGTCAACTGCACCAACTACCAAGTCATGTGAGTAGGGGCCAACTTCCTGCTAAAATTAGCCATGGATTCGATGACTAAAATCTATTGCAAATGTGGGGTGGAAGCGTCATGAGTGTATCTTTTCCCATTTACAGTGTAAATGGAATGGACAGAGCTTTCCCTGAAATGACTCAGGATAGAAGAGAAGGAATCGCAAGAGTCCTGCTGAAATACCTGAGGAAATCTGTGCACCTCATCAATGGACCAGGTAGGACTCACCAAGCAGGTTGTTGTGCTCATTGGCTTTCTGTTTGATTCTTCATCGCCTATGCTGGATGAAGTGTGCTTTGTTTGAAAGGAGTGAACAGTTGGCATGTTGCTTCCTTGTCTATTGAATATAACATCAATGTACTCCACTTTTCAATAACCAAAACGGCCATACATGTCTTTTAGCTTGCAGGCAGGACATCCACGATGACAATGACTGGCTTGCAATCAACCTGGGTTCATACTCCGAGTACACAACCTATTCGGATCTCAAAGACTTCAACATCTCAGGGGTAAAACAATTGTTTGCCAGTGTTCTTTGCATGACCAGAATTGACTTGTTTGACACTGCTCATGTGTGGAATTATGGCTATTTAGAGGGCTAATGCATTGTATTCTGTTGTCTTCTTCTCCCCAGGTGGCAGTTCTAGACTCCCTCTCACCAAACCAGAAAGCTGAATTGATACTGGACCCAAGCACTGGCGCTCTGGAGAATGAGACTCTTGTGAAGAACGTTTTCATCAGCTTGCTGGAATCTCCAAGGGAAGAGCAGCTCAATGAGTTCTTTGTGACTTTTGTTGAAGTCACCAAGCAGGTCAGTACATCACTCTCTGGCTGGAATGGACCTTGTACAGTGAGACCTGGCTCTCGACAAAGTCATCTGACAAAACAATCAGCATGAATGGATGTCCTCCTAAACCATGAACCATTTATTTTCCAGGAAAACATCACTATCATCACAAACACAGCCGTAAGAGACACAATGCTAGACCTGACCTTGGTGGCTCTTGCTCCCAAATTCGACGTTTTTGAGCCAAAAGACTTCCAGCTGTGGTTCCAAGTCAATCTGGTTGTTCTGCTGGCCAGCTTCCATCCTGGCAGATTGGTTGATATCCCCCTAAACATCACCTGTGAATCCTACAATGCCATGTAAGAGACTACTTTACCCCAAACAAACGTACAAGGGACTACCTCGTAAAGTACAGATTGACAAAAGACTGCACTAATGTCTCTTTCCTTTTTCTCTCAGATTTACGGGTCTCGACCAAAGTTTGGAATCTCTTCCGCCTCACCTCTCACAGGGTGTAAAGTCAAGCTTGGATGCACTGATGAAGACATTCCAACGTATGTGATAAACTGCTATTTTTCAACAACAGACACTGTATCATCTGAGCCCAGCATTTATAGAACATTTAAAAAATCTCCAAAAAGGCATTATGTTATTTTGCTAACTCATATGCTCCCAAATCTTCCCGTTGATTGACTGACCTTATTTAAATTATCCCCCTCAAAGGTTGCTCAAGGCCTCCAGCTTTAATTGTGGTAAGTACTCTCTGAGTGGGATCTTATTTCAAATAGACATTTGTTTATGATATGGGAAAGGTCATGCATCTGGTATCTGCATTGTGGCATTGTTCAGAAAGCCAAAGCATCTCTTTTGATTTCTCATTTAATTTCACACTGGTAACAATATTATTTCCCCCATATAGTGCAAAGAAACACTGGTCAATGGTAAGTTGATGCTAGCTGTGCAATTGACATTTTCTTGAATCAGATTGGCAATTTATGATTTGTGTCTGAAGAACTATTGTTTTTATGTTCTCTTTTGCAGAGAAACAACTTTGTGCTGGATTTAACAGGTAGGTTCAGTGCTGTCATGCACAGTGCAGGTTGTAAGACATTGAGACACACAAGGTATCATTTGGAAACTAATAATGTATTTTTCATTACCGTTTCCTACAGAACACAACTGAAGCAACAAATGTCGATTGGGAATTCCAATGAATCCCTTTGCAATTTCAACATCTCTGAATATGCCTGTTCCTCAGTAAGCTTTTTCAATTCACCACTAAATGTTGTCAGTAGCAACAGATACATTTCTCTTGTCCTCATCTTCTTTATTCATGTTACTCATGTTGATGTCACAGTTGTCTAATTTGGTTCACGTCCCTGCATTCTTTTCTTTAAGACAACCCTTCTGTCAGCGGACAACTTGGTGACGATCCTGAAATGCCAATTGTCCAGCAAAAAGACTTACTCAACAGAAATGTGGAAGCTGTTCTTCCAAAACAATGCTGCTATTCTAGACCAGGCTCTTCTGGATTACTCCAGCATGGTATGTTGAATCCCAGAATTACAACAAAATGTTGGCAATATGTGTGGATTTTGTCAATACACATCTGTTTATACCTTTCCAGAACCCCAACACCAGCAGTCCAGCTATGCCAAATGTCCTTGATGCCATTGGAGATGTCAAACTCAACAACTTCATGAATGCACAGCTGAACAACGCCAGTTTCGTTGACAAGTTGTTCCAGAAGATGCTCCGTCCATTCTTGGCATCTCCATCTAGGAATTTCCTCTCCTGTCTCAGCTCAAAGAACTTCAGTTGTCAGACCTACCAAATTGTGTATGTAAATCCATGATACCCAATGCCATCGTCAATACAACTGGTTATATGCCTACAATTGAATAAGAAGTCAAGATAACATAGGTAACATGGGCTCTGTTCTCTTTCAGCATTGAGGCTCTAAGCAACCAATCAGCCTCCATGGACAGAGAGCAACAACGAGTGATCTTCACTCATTACATCTATCCATTCCTTTCAAGAAATGACTCATCAGGTAATAAATGGTTCTGGAAAGCACAAAAACATACACACTTCTCTGGGCCAATCCATTGAAGTCATCTGCTTAGGGAACTTAAAGTCCATTTGTTTAACTCTGCTTTTGTTTCAGATCCCGGCTGTGTCTCAAACACCAGTGGAAGCATGGACTGGCTCCAGAGGAACTTTGGCATCTTTTCTGTTTTTGCAGAACTGCAGGAGTTACAAGTCCTTAATCCCGACTTCTCCAGCGTAAGTTTCCTAGGTGTTTGTCTGGATGGTTATCCCCTCAATAACATTTCCGTGCCACTCACTGACATGTGCCACCTTTCTTTTTCTTTTTCTATTTGTAGAAGGAATCACTGTCGCTGCTTACCCCAACCCAAGTGGCACAATTGACATTGACCTCTGGGGCGTTGAATGACACAGATGACATTAAACTTGTGTTTACGCGGCTGGAGGAAGGAGACGCTTTCAAAAATGTTGATGAGTTTCTGACGCAACTGACCGCAAAGGAAGAGGTAATGCACTTTTGAGATAAACAAACTGCATGATTTCATCTTGACAAATAGCAATCCCCATGTCTTCCTGTGTCTCCCTTTGTGGATAGTGAAGGACAACAAATGAGCAACGAGCAACCTATCAATCTTCTACTTTCATTTATTACCGGCAAAGCTCGATGGAATGCCGTGATGAGTTGTTCAGTGTTGAGGAACTCTGGTCATGTGTTTCAACAGATTCCTGACATCCATCCAGCCGTGAGAGATGTGATGATGAATCAGACGTTCAACATCATCAGCCTTCAATTCCCAGAGTTCGAAACGCTGGACTGGATTGCATGGTTCGAAGTAAAGCTGATTCCCATCCTCCCCAGTTTTAATGAAGTCATGCTCACCATTGCTACCTCAAACGTCAACTGCACCAACTACCAAGTCATGTGAGTAGGGGCCAACTTCCTGCTAAAATTAGCCATGGATTCGATGACTAAAATCTATTGCAAATGTGGGGTGGAAGCGTCATGAGTGTATCTTTTCCCATTTACAGTGTAAATGGAATGGACAGAGCTTTCCCTGAAATGACTCAGGATAGAAGAGAAGGAATCGCAAGAGTCCTGCTGAAATACCTGAGGAAATCTGTGCACCTCATCAATGGACCAGGTAGGACTCACCAAGCAGGTTGTTGTGCTCATTGGCTTTCTGTTTGATTCTTCATCGCCTATGCTGGATGAAGTGTGCTTTGTTTGAAAGGAGTGAACAGTTGGCATGTTGCTTCCTTGTCTATTGAATATAACATCAATGTACTCCACTTTTCAATAACCAAAACGGCCATACATGTCTTTTAGCTTGCAGGCAGGACATCCACGATGACAATGACTGGCTTGCAATCAACCTGGGTTCATACTCCGAGTACACAACCTATTCGGATCTCAAAGACTTCAACATCTCAGGGGTAAAACAATTGTTTGCCAGTGTTCTTTGCATGACCAGAATTGACTTGTTTGACACTGCTCATGTGTGGAATTATGGCTATTTAGAGGGCTAATGCATTGTATTCTGTTGTCTTCTTCTCCCCAGGTGGCAGTTCTAGACTCCCTCTCACCAAACCAGAAAGCTGAATTGATACTGGACCCAAGCACTGGCGCTCTGGAGAATGAGACTCTTGTGAAGAACGTTTTCATCAGCTTGCTGGAATCTCCAAGGGAAGAGCAGCTCAATGAGTTCTTTGTGACTTTTGTTGAAGTCACCAAGCAGGTCAGTACATCACTCTCTGGCTGGAATGGACCTTGTACAGTGAGACCTGGCTCTCGACAAAGTCATCTGACAAAACAATCAGCATGAATGGATGTCCTCCTAAACCATGAACCATTTATTTTCCAGGAAAACATCACTATCATCACAAACACAGCCGTAAGAGACACAATGCTAGACCTGACCTTGGTGGCTCTTGCTCCCAAATTCGACGTTTTTGAGCCAAAAGACTTCCAGCTGTGGTTCCAAGTCAATCTGGTTGTTCTGCTGGCCAGCTTCCATCCTGGCAGATTGGTTGATATCCCCCTAAACATCACCTGTGAATCCTACAATGCCATGTAAGAGACTACTTTACCCCAAACAAACGTACAAGGGACTACCTCGTAAAGTACAGATTGACAAAAGACTGCACTAATGTCTCTTTCCTTTTTCTCTCAGATTTACGGGTCTCGACCAAAGTTTGGAATCTCTTCCGCCTCACCTCTCACAGGGTGTAAAGTCAAGCTTGGATGCACTGATGAAGACATTCCAACGTATGTGATAAACTGCTATTTTTCAACAACAGACACTGTATCATCTGAGCCCAGCATTTATAGAACATTTAAAAAATCTCCAAAAAGGCATTATGTTATTTTGCTAACTCATATGCTCCCAAATCTTCCCGTTGATTGACTGACCTTATTTAAATTATCCCCCTCAAAGGTTGCTCAAGGCCTCCAGCTTTAATTGTGGTAAGTACTCTCTGAGTGGGATCTTATTTCAAATAGACCTTTTGTTTACGATATGGGAAAGGTCATGCATCTGGTATCTGCATTGTGGCATTGTTCAGAAAGCCAAAGCATCTCTTTTGATTTCTCATTTAATTTCACACTGGTAACAATATTATTTCCCCCATATAGTGCAAAGAAACACTGGTCAATGGTAAGTTGATGCTAGCTGTGCAATTGACATTTTCTTGAATCAGATTGGCAATTTATGATTTGTGTCTGAAGAACTATTGTTTTTATGTTCTCTTTTGCAGAGAAACAACTTTGTGCTGGATTTAACAGGTAGGTTCAGTGCTGTCATGCACAGTGCAGGTTGTAAGACATTGAGACACACAAGGTATCATTTGGAAACTAATAATGTATTTTTCATTACCGTTTCCTACAGAACACAACTGAAGCAACAAATGTCGATTGGGAATTCCAATGAATCCCTTTGCAATTTCAACATCTCTGAATATGCCTGTTCCTCAGTAAGCTTTTTCAATTCACCACTAAATGTTGTCAGTAGCAACAGATACATTTCTCTTGTCCTCATCTTCTTTATTCATGTTACTCATGTTGATGTCACAGTTGTCTAATTTGGTTCACGTCCCTGCATTCTTTTCTTTAAGACAACCCTTCTGTCAGCGGACAACTTGGTGACGATCCTGAAATGCCAATTGTCCAGCAAAAAGACTTACTCAACAGAAATGTGGAAGCTGTTCTTCCAAAACAATGCTGCTATTCTAGACCAGGCTCTTCTGGATTACTCCAGCATGGTATGTTGAATCCCAGAATTACAACAAAATGTTGGCAATATGTGTGGATTTTGTCAATACACATCTGTTTATACCTTTCCAGAACCCCAACACCAGCAGTCCAGCTATGCCAAATGTCCTTGATGCCATTGGAGATGTCAAACTCAACAACTTCATGAATGCACAGCTGAACAACGCCAGTTTCGTTGACAAGTTGTTCCAGAAGATGCTCCGTCCATTCTTGGCATCTCCATCTAGGAATTTCCTCTCCTGTCTCAGCTCAAAGAACTTCAGTTGTCAGACCTACCAAATTGTGTATGTAAATCCATGATACCCAATGCCATCGTCAATACAACTGGTTATATGCCTACAATTGAATAAGAAGTCAAGATAACATAGGTAACATGGGCTCTGTTCTCTTTCAGCATTGAGGCTCTAAGCAACCAATCAGCCTCCATGGACAGAGAGCAACAACGAGTGATCTTCACTCATTACATCTATCCATTCCTTTCAAGAAATGACTCATCAGGTAATAAATGGTTCTGGAAAGCACAAAAACATACACACTTCTCTGGGCCAATCCATTGAAGTCATCTGCTTAGGGAACTTAAAGTCCATTTGTTTAACTCTGCTTTTGTTTCAGATCCCGGCTGTGTCTCAAACACCAGTGGAAGCATGGACTGGCTCCAGAGGAACTTTGGCATCTTTTCTGTTTTTGCAGAACTGCAGGAGTTACAAGTCCTTAATCCCGACTTCTCCAGCGTAAGTTTCCTAGGTGTTTGTCTGGATGGTTATCCCCTCAATAACATTACCGTGCCACTCACTGACATGTGCCACCTTTCTTTTTCTTTTTCTATTTGTAGAAGGAATCACTGTCGCTGCTTACCCCAACCCAAGTGGCACAATTGACATTGACCTCTGGGGCATTGAATGACACAGATGACATTAAACTTGTGTTTACGCGGCTGGAGGAAGGAGACGCTTTCAAAAATGTTGACGAGTTTCTGACGCAACTGACCGCAAAGGAAGAGGTAATGCACTTTTGAGATAAACAAACTGCATGATTTCATCTTGACAAATAGCAATCCCCATGTCTTCCTGTGTCTCCCTTTGTGGATAGTGAAGGACAACAAATGAGCAACGAGCAACCTATCAATCTTCTACTTTCATTTATTACCGGCAAAGCTCGGTGGAATGCCGTGATGAGTTGTTCAGTGTTGAGGAACTCTGGTCATGTGTTTCAACAGATTCCTGACATCCATCCAGCCGTGAGAGATGTGATGATGAATCAGACGTTCAACATCATCAGCCTTCAATTCCCAGAGTTCGAAACGCTGGACTGGATTGCATGGTTCGAAGTAAAGCTGATTCCCATCCTCCCCAGTTTTAATGAAGTCATGCTCACCATTGCTACCTCAAACGTCAACTGCACCAACTACCAAGTCATGTGAGTAGGGGCCAACTTCCTGCTAAAATTAGCCATGGATTCGATGACTAAAATCTATTGCAAACGTGGGGTGGGTATCTATAGCAAGCGTCATGAGTATATATTTTCCCATTTACAGTGTAAGAGGAATGGACAGAGCTTTCCCTGATATGACTTTGGGTAGAAAAGAAGGAATCGCAAGAGTCTTGCTGGAATACCTGAGGAGATCTGTTCAGCTCATCAATGGACCAGGTAGGGCTCATCAAGCAGGTTGTGATGCTCGTGGTTCTTCTGTTCTATCTGCTGATATGTTGCTTCCATGAAAAAAGATATCCATGAAGGCTTTTCTACATTTTAATAATCAGAATGGCCATGCATTTCTTTTAGCTTGCAGGCAGAAAATCCACAATGATGCTGACTGGCTTGCAATCAACCTGGGGCCATTCTCCGAATACACAAGCTATTCTGATCTCAAAGTCTTCAACATCTCAGGGGTAAAACAATTGTTTTCTTCAAAAACATTTGAGTGCAACATTGGAATCTTGTAATTTGACGCTGCTCATGTGGAGATATGGCTTATGCGTTTGTATTCTGTTGTTTTCTTCTCCCCAGGTGGCAATACTAGACTCCCTCTCACCAAACCAGAAAGCCGAGCTGATACTGGACCCCACAAACCTGGCAAATCAATCTCTTGTGCAAGAGGTTTTCCTAGGGGTTCTGGGATCTTCAGGTGTGGCGGAGATTGGTCAATTTTTCCAATCATTTGTGGAGGTTGCTTCAAAGGTTTGCATTTTGCTTCTTGTTATTGAGATGATTGGTTTATTTGAACACTTCAAAACAACATTGTCATCATGGTAAACCAGGAGTGGTCCTAAGCTATTGCCATATATACAATAGATTGTGAACTTCTCAAAATAGCTAAGGCAAGACTCCAGCCACTCGATTTACCTACTGTTGTTGTTTTTCTAGCAATTAATTTTCTCTGATGCTGCTAATCTACGAAGCACGTCCTTACAGAATGTTTTTTTGTATTTATTTTTACAGAGAAACCTGACAGCTATTGAGCCAGGACTGCGAGATACCCTCTTAAATCTGACACTGACGGCACTCGCCCCCAAATTGCAGACACTAGATACTCTGGGATTCAAGCTTTGGTTCCAGGTCTATCTCCCGTTATTCCTCCCAAGCATTCATCCTGGGACCTTTTCCGTCATCCCAAGGAATATCAGCTGTGACTCCTATAGTGCAATGTGAGTTTCAGCTCTCAGTGTTTGCAATAATTATTGAGGCTGTGATTTGGCATGTGATTGCCAGATGCTGTGTATTCTAAATATCTATTCTACATACTGCACATTAGTACATTTAATAGGTTGTCTTTTAATAAAACTTTTTATTTATTTACACAGCATCAAGGGCTGTGATAATGTGATCACTAGGTTGTCGCTGATCCAGTCCCAGCAAGTCTTCGTGTTCACCAAGGATTATTTGACAGGCCAATCCATTGAAGGTAACATAATGAGTCCTCTAACTCAAAATATCATGTTACTATGTTGGCTGCACAAAAGTCTATTTGAATCAAACATGGCGGCAGTATCAAGTTTACCTAGCCCCCATTCAAATAGGCCGTAAATGTTAATAAACATTACATCGTCTTTTCACAAAGCTGTCTGCCGCCTGAGGCGATTTCACTGACACTCCTACGCTGCCCAAACTCTCTAAATGCAATATAAGCAAGACATTATTTTTCAGTTACTAAAGATACACTTACTGAATGAAGTTCAGGAAAGTTGCACCCAGCTGTATTTTGAGAAACACAAGAAATGTGGAACAGAATGGTGAGATGGAAGGGCAAGCGCAAGGTGAAAGAATGTGTCGTAGCTGAGTTGGCTTGTGAAAACAGCTGGGTGCAACTTTGCTAAACTGCATACAGTAAGTGTATCTTTTTGTATTTGAAAGATTCTCTCTCACTTATATGAAAGTTAAGCTCCAAAGGCTTCCAAAACCATATCGAGGCATATTTGCATTTAGACAGTGTCGCATTTTAACAGAGCGCTGGGATTGTAGTTCATGACTTAGTAATCTGTGATCAGTACCATCAGCTGAAAACCCAAGGCCTGCTGTAAACTGGATTATACCCCACTTAGGTTCTTGAGAGCTAAGATTTAACTGACTTACAAATACAAAATAACTCCATACTTTACATAAAACATTATCGAATAAATACAAATGTAGTCTAAAAGTTATAATTTTTACCGAAGCTAGGTAGAATGGCTAGCTTATATTTTTGAACACATTTCCTAATTTTACATCGGACAAAAAAACTAAACAAAAACCTACACAGTATTAAAGCCTAGCTGATTGCTACTGTACAAGTGATGACATTTCATATTATTTTGAAAAGTTGACATACTTGTGTTAGAGTTAACATACCTATATATCGTGTACAATAGATCAGAAAAAAATCTGGGTTTATCAGCTAGCTACACAATTATGGTAGCTACATTCTTGACCTTGGTCAGAACAGAGCTAAAACAATAAAGGCTGATGTCATAGAGCTGATGCCATTAAAAGAGGCCCAACGTCAGTATGGAAAGATTTGTGGAATGGAACAACATCTGGGACCAGATCTAAACAAGCAACTTAGAAAGTTGAGACGTCAACAACCTTCAACAATGTACCTACGGTGCCTTCAGAAAGACTTGATACATATCAAACAAATAGAAGAACATGTTTCAGTTTAATACGCAAGAACATCTAGACAGATTAATAATGGCTGTTGATGCTCGAAAAAGGCTTTTCTATTCAAAACTTTTGGAAGCTTTCAACTTTCCAGCTAAAAGAATAAATAATAATACATTATCTGATGAAATTGCTTTAGAAAAAGAGGCACAAGACAGGGAAGTCCACTCTCCCCCTCCTGTTTGCATTGGCAATTGAACTGCTTGCAAAAAATAATTACACAGGACCCAAACGTAACAGGTGTCAGTATTGGTAAACATGAATAGAAACTAAACGTATTACAGATGATCTGCTGATATCCCTGACCAATATTGAAAACTCAATGCCCCCTATGGTAAAAATATTTTCAGAATACAAAAAAATCTCAGGATATAACATTTATGTGAAGAAAAATAACAACTAAATAATGGCAATAGGAAAAATAAAAATAATTGATTAAATATTTAGGATGCTCTATTCATATCATTATACAGTGCCTTGCGAAAGTATTCGGCCCCCTTGAACTTTGCGGCCTTTTGCCACATTTCAGGCTTCAAACATAAAGATATAAAACTGTATTTTTTTGTGAAGAATCAACAACAAGTGGGACACAATCATGAAGTGGAACGACATTTATTGGATATTTCAAACTTTTTTAACAAATCAAAAATTTAAAAATTGGGCGTGCAAAATTATTTAGCCCCTTTACTTTCAGTGCAGCAAACTCTCTCCAGAAGTTCAGTGAGGATCTCTGAATGATCCAATGTTGACCTAAATGACTAATGATGATAAATACAATCCACCTGTGTGTAATCAAGTCTCCGTATAAATGCACCTGCACTGTGATAGTCTCAGAGGTCCGTTAAAAGCGCAGAGAGCATCATGAAGAACAAGGAACACACCAGGCAGGTCCGAGATACTGTTGTGAAGAAGTTTAAAGCCGGATTTGGATACAAAAAGATTTCCCAAGCTTTAATCATCACAAGGAGCACTGTGCAAGCGATAATATTGAAATGGAAGGAGATTCAGACCACTGCAAATCTACCAAGACCTGGCCGTCCCTCTAAACTTTCAGCTCATACAAGGAGAAGACTGATCAGAGATGCAGCCAAGAGGCCCATGATCACTCTGGATGAACTGCAGAGATCTACAGCTGAGGTGGGAGACTCTGTCCATAGGACAACAATCAGTCGTATATTGCACAAATCTGGCCTTTATGGAAGAGTGGCAAGAAGAAAGCCATTTCTTAAAGATATCCATAAAAAGTGTTGTTTAAAGTTTGCCACAAGCCACCTGGGAGACACACCAAACATGTGGAAGAAGGTGCTCTGGTCAGATGAAACCAAAATTGAACTTTTTGGCAACAATGCAAAACGTTATGTTTGGTGTAAAAGCAACACAGCTCATCACCCTGAACACACCATCCCCACTGTCAAACATGGTGGTGGCAGCATCATGGTTTGGGCCTGCTTTTCTTCAGCAGGGACAGGGAAGATGGTTAAAATTGATGGGAAGATGGATGGAGCCAAATACAGGACCATTCTGGAAGAAAACCTGATGGAGTCTGCAAAAGACCTGAGACTGGGACGGAGATTTGTCTTCCAACAAGACAATGATCCAAAACATAAAGCAAAATCTACAATGGAATGGTTCAAAAATAAACATATCCAGGTGTTAGAATGGCCAAGTCAAAGTCCAGACCTGAATCCAATCGAGAATCTGTGGAAAGAACTGAAAACTGCTGTTCACAAATGCTCTCCATCCAGCCTCACTGAGCTCGAGCTGTTTTGCAAGGAGGAATGGGAAAAAATTTCAGTCTCTCGATGTGCAAAACTGATAGAGACATACCCCAAGCGACTTTCAGCTGTAATCGCAGCAAAAGGTGGCGCTACAAAGTATTAACTTAAGGGGGCTGAATAATTTTGCACGCCCAAATTTTCAGTTTTTGATTTGTTAAAAAAGTTTGAAATATCCAATAAATGTCGTTCCACTTCATGATTGTGTCCCACTTGTTGTTGATTCTTCACAAAAAAATACAGTTTTATATCTTTATGTTTGAAGCCTGAAATGTGGCAAAAGGTCGCAAAGTTCAAGGGGGCCGAATACTTTCGCAAGGCACTGTATCTGCAATGTTAAACAACGTTGGACTACAGAACGTGGTCTAGATTTTGCACGTCTCTATGGGACATGATTTGTTGCTTCACCACATAACAAAGTAACGTCACATCTATTGGATTAAAAGAATAACTAAAGCTATAAATGACGAATAGATCGATTGTCAGCAGATTAAAATAATAAAGTTTGGAAACTGAACTAGTGTTCAATTATTTTGGTCCCTCCCCCAAGGATTTTCCTGTGTGAAGACTGTGAGAGATGACAGGGATTGGCTCGGAAGCAACTTTGGACAATTCCGGGTCTATGCTTCCTATGTGGACTTTGTGACCCTGAAGAGTGATTTCAATGGAGTAAGTCACAAGGCATTATGTCAGTGAAACATCTTTACAGTCTTACAGAGTCTGAAGCTATTTTCCTCTCGCAGTCATTTCTCTGGGGTCAGATCATTTCAATTTAGGAACTGAAATAGGATGTTCAATTCTGCATTAATTGAGCTAAGTACTAGCTGTTCCTTAATTGAAGTGGTAATAACCTAAAAAGTGTCTTTGAGGTCCTGACGTGCAATGTCAGACACTTGTTTAAATTATTTTTGATCTCCAGGTGAAAGCAGCAGATCTCCTCACTCCCATCCAGCTGGCTCAGCTCGCGACGATTCCCTCCCAACTTGAAGGGGCACAGGGTGTCAACAAGATCATGGCAGCAATCAGTCCGGCTAACTTTGGATTGTTCTTTGACATACTCTCACCTGCCATTCAGGTACGTACAGCATCTGTCTACTAACCTTTCAGGTACACAGCATTGATGTTTCTGATTAGAATTGAGGTTGTTCTACAATACTAAAATAGTTTTGAGAGACATTACTAACATAAGTAATGTCTGTTTTTTATTGAGTTTTAGTTATATGTAATATCCACAATTCAGCATGTTGCTGTCAATTGTACAATGCTATGTTTGAAAACTGTCTAAAGCAAGCCTTTGCCTTTGAAATTGGTGACACTTAGCTCATTATTTTTTTGCATATGTATTTTCAGTTGTGTTATAACATTGAAAATATTGAATATCTTATTGACATGTTTGAAACTTCTTCCAGAAACACATGAAGAACTACACAGAAGAGGTGAAATCAGCTTTCCTCCAGGTGGTGCTGGACAGCGGGAACCTGTCCTCCACCACCATCAACGACACACAATTCCTTGTTTGGCTCAGGGTTCGGCTGAACCCCCTCTTGCTGAACCTCTCATCCAATCAAGTGACACCACTCTTCCGCATCATGAAGGATAGGGGCTGCAACAGCAGCCAAGAAGCGTAAGGAGAGATAACTAAGTCAAATAGCTGTTTATATGAGTTCTGATGTGCTATAGCTGTCTATATGTGTTCTGATGTGCTATAGCTGTTTATATGTGTTCTGATGTGCTATAGCTGTCTATGTGTTCTGATGTGCTATAGCTTTTCATATGTGTTCTGATGTGCTATAGCTGTCTATATGTGTTCTGATGTGCTATAGCTGTCTATGTGTTCTGATATAGCTGTCTATAGCTGTTTATATGTGTTCTGATGTGCTATAGCTGTCTATGTGTTCTGATGTGCTATAGCTGTCTATATGTGTTCTGATGTGCTATAGCTGTCTATATGTGTTCTGATGTGCTATAGCTGTCTATGTGTTCTGATGTGCTATAGCTGTTTATATGTGTTCTGATGTGCTATAGCTGTCTATATGTGTTCTGATGTGCTATAGCTGTCTATATGTGTTCTGATGTGCTATAGCTGTCTATATGTGTTCTGATGTGCTATAGCTGTCTATATGTGTTCTGATGTGCTATAGCTGTCTATATGTGTTCTGATGTGCTATAGCTGTCTATATGTGTTCTAATGTGCTATAGCTGTCTATATGTGTTCTGATGTGCTATAGCTGTCTATATGTGTTCTAATGTGCTATAGCTGTCTATATGTGTTCTGATGTGCTATAGCTGTTTATATGCGTTCTGATGTGCTACATCAGTTCAAGATAATCTAAATTAACAAATGTAATAGAACATTTAAAATAGCGTTTTACTGTGATATTTACACATATCTCTCGTTGTTTTTCTGCTGGAAACTCAGAATCTCATTATTAGACACTCTGCGGTCTACACTGACTAAAGACACACAGAGGGAAATCTACAGCAATACCTTACTCCTCCTGAAAGGTACGCATTTGGGTCTAAAACTGTGTTCTTCGATCCTGGTTCTAGGGACCTAGAGTACAGTAATTCAGGTGTTTGTTTAAAATGCTGGGCTATGTTAATTAAATACATTTATCTAAACTGCCGTTTTTCTTGTCTGACAGAGCCAACGCCACTGCGATGCTATGTAAACGGAAGCTTCTACTCGTTTTTGAGAAGCACGTTCCTTGGCTTTGGATTCCCTGACCTGTCAATGCTTTTCACGCTCATGCCAGACACACGCCAACCTGAGGTAATGGCAGAGGACCTCTTCTTCATCTTCATCTTCTTCTTCAATAATACAAAAATTGCAATTAGAACAACTTGGCCCTAGTTCAAGTGGATGTCCCCTTTCTTTTAATGATCGATTGATCAGTAATCCGTCATTCTCCTGGTGTTGCAGCTCCTGAATTCCATAAGCTCCTCTGAGCTGAGTCAGTTCCTCAGTCAACCTGATGTGGTTGGCAACGGTTCCAACATATGTGCTGTCTTCAACAACTACGCCAAGACGCCTGTCTTCCTGGAAACAGTATGCAGCACTTCTACTTCCTGAATTGTATTCTTATTTTTGAACGTACTTGGTTTTGTTGACGATTTGACACATTTTGTCTTTTTGTGTTGTGGTCAGCCCAATTTGAATTGAAAAGAAACGTGTATATTGGGCATTTTCACCCCAACCCATCTTGTTTCTCACTTCAGGAGGATGTCCCTGATGCTGTGAAGCAGCTGACCCTTCCCTGTGTCTGGTCGTTAGCTCTGAACAGCGGCAATAGGTCAGAGGTGAATGCCTGGTTTGACCTCAGACTGAAGAACTACTTGAGGTTCCTTACCAGGAGCCTCGTCAGCTCATCTAAAGTGCAAAACGCCAGCTGTCTCGCATTCCAGAAAATGTAAGGGCTTCTTTTTTTTATATGTCATTTTTAATTGACTGAATCCTTTCTTTGCACCGTTGGATGATATAATATGTCAAACACTAACAGCATGCATAGCCTTTGTTCTGATCACATCATTGTTTTGCTTCAGAGTCTCAGTCCTTGGAAGCGATTTCAGCTACAACAGCTCTGACTTTGCACAGAGTGATGTGTACATCACCATTAAGTCCTACCTGGGCACAGGTAAGACTTTGTGTCACTGGAAAGTTTGACACTGGATAAAAACTCTACTAAACATTCCTGTGTAGATATGATTATCTCCTGTAAAATCCTCCTCATCTGAGATGATTATTCAGTCATAGAATGTGTTTTATCCATTTCAGGTTAATGACTAACATTTATTGGGGATGATGACCATATGTGATGGTATCATGTAGCATGTGCATTGACATAGGCTTGTTCTTCTTTTGTCTCTGTAACCTTAGGTGGACCTAGGTGCTACAGCGCAAACGACCCAGAGCTGAACTCTACCGCCTGGTTTGTGAACTACATCGGTGTTTTTGTGACCTACCTCTCTCTGGAGGACCTCAACACCTTTGTTACCGCGAGTCAGGTATGTCCCTGATTTAGGCTGGCTGTCATGAGGATTTGATTTGATGTGATTTAGGGGCTAAATTAGGACTGGGCGATTTGGCCAAAATCTCATATCCCTATGTAGGTCATTTCATATCCCGATAACAATAATTATCACGATATAGCACATTCATTGAATAAATAGTTTTTATAAAATGACCACATGTAAAGGCCTATTTCTTATTACATTTTGAATTAAAAACTCATCAAATAAAAGGTACTTACTCATATTTGATTATTTCTCCTTTTATTTAGAGCCATTTGTGCAAATTTTCAATTACGCATGTAACAAAATATAAAATATTAATGTATAAAATTACATTTAAAAAAATTAAAACACTTCAGCTATAGTTGCAAACAAAATAAATATAGGCCTAAAATATATATTTTGGGGGGGGGCTTGCCTGTTTTGCATGTTGTTTTGGCATTAATATGTGACAACATATCAATTTGCATTTGGTGCCTTGGGTCGAGTGTTAGCACCAACTCACGAAACCCCTGTTTCTGGACTGTGTAAATTGGGGCAGTGTCTTTGCAGATGTAAGTTGTAACTGTTGCAGCTGTTGCAGCTGTTATCTCCTTCCATCTTCGTGATTCTTTGCCATATGCTGTGTCGCGGGCAAAAGCCTCTTCCAACGTCTGAGTCGGAGGGTTTGTTTTGAGCACTCAACTGTACTCTTTTTTTTTTCACATGATTCTTGCGTAGGTGTAAAAGAGGTTAGTGGTGTTTGAGCCTGTTGGTCAGGACCGGCCTGTTTCACATGATTCTTGCGTAGGTGTAAAAGAGGTTAGTGGTGTTTGAGCCTGTTGGTCAGGACCGGCCTGTTTCACATGATTCTTGCGTAGGTGTAAAAGAGGTTAGTGGTGTTTGAGCCTGTTGGTCAGGACCGGCCTGTTTCACATGATTCTTGCGTAGGTGATAAAAGAGGTTAGTGGTGTTTGAGCCTGTTGTCAGGACCGGCCTGTTTCATGACATGATTCTTGCTGTAGGTGATAAAAGAGGTTAGTGGTGTTTGAGCCTGTTGTCAGGACCGGCCTGTTTCACATGATTCTTGCGTAGGTGATAAAAGAGGTTAGTGGTGTTTGAGCCTGTTGTCAGGACCGGCCTGCAGCATATTTTGCAGAGGACGGTTTTATGGTCCGTGTCAGACTTTTCATACCCAAACCACGTCCATGCGACCAAAGTAGCCCCTCTTTTAAGTACGAGCTCTGTGTCTCCGTGCTCTGTGTCACGTTCACTCTCCTCCGTGTTAGTTTGTGTTGCAAATTTCCTTCCACACGTGCGTAAAGCGTCGTCCAATTGACTAAAAATATTGCTGTAAAGAGTGTGATTTGCGACACAACGATATAAACGATAGAGCATAATATGAAACGTTAGACATTTTTCTATCGTCACACGATATAAATCATCATATCGCCCAGCCCTAGGCTAGATGTAATCTAAGGGGAAATACAACAATACACATTTTAACGAAACAGGATAACCATCCTGTGGTAAGACATTTCCTGAATAACAATGTTATTTTGTGTTTGAAGATCAATGTATTCTTGGAGAACCAGGCCAATATCAAGCTCTTCAACAACACGGCTATACCTGCTAACGTCACTTCCTACTACATCACACAGCTATACACACTGAACCCCACGTTCAACCCTCTGCAGTGAGTATCCATTTATAGTGGCTGTTGTAGTAGTAGTGGTAGTAATGGTGGTGGTGGTAGTGGTGGTAGTGGTAGTAATGGTGGTAGTAATGGTGGTAGTGATAGTGGTGGTAGTAGTGGTAGTGGTAGTAATGGTGGTAGTGGTAGTAGTGGTAGTGGTAGTAATGGTGGTGGTGGTAGTGGTAGTAGTAGTAGTGGTAGTAATGGTGGTAGTGATAGTGGTGGTAGTAGTGGTAATGGCGGTAGTGGTAGTAGTAGTAGTGGTAGTAATGGTGGTAGTGGTAGTAGTGGTAGTGGTGGTAGTAGTAGTGGAGTAGTAGTAGTGGTAGTAGTAGTAGTGGTGGTAATAGTAGGTAGTAGTAGTAGTGTAGTGGTAGTGGTGGTAGTGGTAGTAGTATGGTGGTAGGTAGTGTGGTAGTAGTAATGGTGGTGGTGGTAGTGGTAGTAGTAGTAGTGGTAGTAATGGTGGTAGTGATAGTGGTGGTAGTAGTGGTAATGGCGGTAGTGGTAGTAGTAGTAGTAGTAGTAGTGGTAGTGGTGGTAGTAGTAGCGGTAGTAGTAGTAGTGGTAGTAGTAGTAGTGGTGGTAGTAGTAGTAGTATTAGTAGTAGTGGTGGTAGTGGTGGTAGTAGTAGTGGTGGTAGTAGTAGTGGTGGTAGTAGTAGTAGTAGTGGTGGTAGTGGTAGTAGTAGTGGTAGTAGTAGTACTACGATGGTCATAGTAAGGATGTTAGTAGAACTGTATAAGTAAGTAGGGATTGTAGTAATATATGTACTGTAGTGGCAGCAATAACAGAAGCTATTGTAGCAGCATTTCTCTAGTAATAGCATTATGACGATAATGGTTAGAACCCAACTGAAATGACACTGTAACAATGGTTTGTCTGGATATCTTGTTTTCCTTCAGACTGCCTGGCTTCTTCCTGTGTGAGGTCCCAAGTACGGCCTACAACTCCCTGGGCCAGACAGCCAGTATGGAAATCCTGGACCGTCTGCAGCTGTTCTGCAATGGAACTAAAGACCCTCAGGTACATGATGAGAAATAAAATGGAGGACCCTCAGGTTCATGATGAGAAATAAAATGGAGGACCCTCAGGTTCATGATTAGAAATAAAATGGAGGACCCTCAGGTTCATGATGATAAATAAAATGGAGGACCCTCAGGTTCATGATTAGAAATAAAATGGAGGACCCTCAGGTACACGATTAGAAATAAAATGGAGGACCCTCAGGTTCATGATGAGAAATAAAATGGAGGACCCTCAGGTTCATGATGAGAAATAAAATGGAGGACCCTCAGGTTCATGATGAGAAATAAAATGGAGGACCCTCAGGTTCATGATGAGAAATAAAATGGAGGACCCTCAGGTTCATGATTAGAAATAAAATGGAGGACCCTCAGGTTCATGATGAGAAATAAAATGGAGGACCCTCAGGTACACGATTAGAAATAAAATGGAGGGCCCTCAGGTACACGATTAGAAATAAAATGGAGGACCCTCAGGTTCACGATTAGAAATAAAATGGAGGGCCCTCAGGTTCACGATTAGAAATAAAATGGAGGACCCTCAGGTTCATGATTAGAAATAAAATGGAGGACCCTCAGGTTCATGATGAGAAATAAAATGGAGGACCCTCAGGTTCATGATGAGAAATAAAATGGAGGACCCTCAGGTTCATGATTAGAAATAAAATGGAGGACCCTCAGGTACACGATTAGAAATAAAATGGAGGGCCCTCAGGTTCACGATTAGAAATAAAATGGAGGACCCTCAGGTTCATGATTAGAAATAAAATGGAGGGCCCTCAGGTTCACGATTAGAAATAAAATGGAGGACCCTCAGGTACACGATTAGAAATAAAATGGAGGACCCTCAGGTTCACGATTAGAAATAAAATGGAGGACCCTCAGGTTCATGATTAGAAATAAAATGGAGGACCCTCAGGTACACGATTAGAAATAAAATGGAGGGCCCTCAGGTTCATGATGAGAAATAAAATGGAGGACCCTCAGGTACATGATGAGAAATAAAATGGAGGACCCTCAGGTTCATGATGAGAAATAAAATGGAGGACCCTCAGGTACACGATTAGAAATAAAATGGAGGACCCTCAGGTTCATGATGAGAAATAAAATGGAGGACCCTCAGGTACACGATTAGAAATAAAATGGAGGACCCTCAGGTTCATGATTAGAAATAAAATGGAGGACCCTCAGGTTCATGATTAGAAATAAAATGGAGGACCCTCAGGTTCACGATTAGAAATAAAATGGAGGACCCTCAGGTTCACGATTAGAAATAAAATGGAGGACCCTCAGGTTCATGATTAGAAATAAAATGGAGGACCCTCAGGTTCATGATTAGAAATAAAATGGAGGGCCCTCAGGTTCACGATTAGAAATAAAATGGAGGACCCTCAGGTTCATGATTAGAAATAAAATGGAGGGCCCTCAGGTTCATGATTAGAAATAAAATGGAGGACCCTCAGGTTCATGATTAGAAATAAAATGGAGGACCCTCAGGTACATGATTAGAAATAAAAGGACCCTCAGGTTCATGATGAGAAATAAAGATGGAGGACCCTCAGGTTCATGATTAGAAATAAAATGGAGGACCCTCAGGTTCATGATTAGAAATAAAATGGAGGACCCTCAGGTTCATGATGAGAAATAAAATGGAGGACCCTCAGGTTCACGATTAGAAATAAAATGGAGGACCCTCAGGTTCATGATTAGAAATAAAATGGAGGACCCTCAGGTTCATGATTAGAAATAAAATGGAGGACCCTCAGGTTCACGATTAGAAATAAAATGGAGGACCCTCAGGTACATGATTAGAAATAAAATGGAGGACCCTCAGGTACAGGTTCATGATTAGAAATAAAATGGAGGACCCTCAGGTACACGATTAGAAATAAAATGGAGGACCCTCAGGTTCATGATTAGAAATAAAATGGAGGACCCTCAGGTTCATGATTAGAAATAAAATGGAGGACCCTCAGGTTCATGATTAGAAATAAAATGGAGGACCCTCAGGTTCACGATTAGAAATAAAATGGAGGACCCTCAGGTTCATGATTAGAAATAAAATGGAGGGCCCTCAGGTTCACGATTAGAAATAAAATGGAGGACCCTCAGGTTCATGATTAGAAATAAAATGGAGGACCCTCAGGTTCATGATTAGAAATAAAATGGAGGACCCTCAGGTTCATGATTAGAAATAAAATGGAGGACCCTCAGGTTCATGATTAGAAATAAAATGGAGGACCCTCAGGTTCATGATTAGAAATAAAATGGAGGGCCCTCAGGTTCACGATTAGAAATAAAATGGAGGACCCTCAGGTTCATGATTAGAAATAAAATGGAGGACCCTCAGGTTCATGATTAGAAATAGAACAAGGAGAACATACATACATAGTTATGATATGCTTATGTCAAGTGACAATTTTAGCATGTAAATCTTGGTGGGGCAAACAAAACAAATGTGGGATGCAGCAAGAAAAGCCACTACACAACACTAAACAATACATTAATTGCACTATAATGGTGACAAACGGTGCCCAAAAACTGTTAGGGCCTACATAAAGCTGTCCCAACAGCAGAGTCCCAATAGCAGTCCCAACACCTTACCACAGCTACAGTTCATTCAGCCTCATTTGCTGCCATAAAAAAGAATATGGCTGATATGCTTAAACAAATGTGGTTTCTACTGACAATTGTGATGTACAAACTATGGCAAAGGGGACAACAAGCGCATAAGAGGAAATCCATCATTTCAATTAAGACCTTAATGAGCGAGAGATGACGGATGTAAACGAAAGGAGGATATCTAGTCAGTTGTACAACTGAATGCATTCAACTGAACTCAGAATAAGAGGTGCGGAGTGCTGCCTTAATCGACATCCACGTCTTTGGCGCCCGGGGTAAAATGGGTTAAGTGCCTTGCTCAGGGGCAAAATGTTGTCTGCTCAGGGATTCGAACCAGCAACCTTTCGATTACTGGCCCGACACGCTAACCACTAAGCTACCTGCCGCCACGGTGTCTTTAAAACTATTTGTTCAACCATTTTGACATGTACAGCGACAGGATTCAGAACATGGGTCGTTCTTACAAATAAACAGACAATGAAAGCTTTTACAATATTCAATGATTACATTTCTCTAAAACAGGTTATAGGCAAACAAGCCCGCACAGGCCACGAACGAAGTGCTTACAATACCGCGTTGGTGTAAATAGACCTAATTATTAGGCTGAGGCACATGGGCTACTAACAGCTTACTACACAACATACACTTAGTAAAACTTTCTCAGCTACAGTATACATATCTCCCTGGCAAATTACATCATTTATGTAGCAGCATACAATGCATTTTTGGACTCACCTTGACTTGTGATGTGCTCACTTGAACATGAAGGTGGCGCGGTAGTTTTGTAAACAAACTTTGTCATCAAAGTCTGGCATTCTCTGGATTTATGGTGGGAACTCGGCAAAAAACACACAACCACTCGGTTGAATAGCAGGTGACTTACTGATTTCTTTACACGGCTTGCAGTTAGCCACTAATTCCTTCCAAACGACTCATTGTTGAATTAGCAATTTCCAACTTGTTGTGTAATCTTTATGTGCAATGGCCCGATGAGCACCGATATCTATAATTTATCTTCATTATTTATCTTAATATGATAAGGATTGAAAAGGATTTGCTAGTAGATTGTTTTGATCTAGCAACCTTTCAGTTCCTGGCCTAACCACTAGGCTACCTACCACTGAACTAGGCTACCTACCACTGAACTAGGCTACCTACCACTGAACTAGGCTACCTACCACTGAACTAGGCTACCTACCACTGAACTAGGCTACCTACCACTGAACTAGGCTACCTACCACTGAACTAGGCTACCTACCACTGAACTAGGCTACCTACCACTGAACTAGGCTACCTACCACTGAACTAGGCTGATACACCAGTATTTTGGAGCTGCCTTACTCCAGAATGCAAAAAAGAGACCGTTTGTATGCGGATTTAATAACTCAATGATTTATTTGTTGTTTTACATTGTTTGCGAACTGATGTGTGACACATATTAATGCTAAAATAACAAGCAAAACAGGATAGCCTGTCGTAATCATAAATTCATCAACCCTATTTAGTGATTGACTCAGTGTGACAACCAGGTCACAGTGGATGTTGATTCAAATGAGGATGACATGGGTAATTATGGCTTAACCAAATCGTTATCTTTGTATTTGCATTCTGTTTTGTTTAAAGACTAATCTCCTTTTTTTCCCCGGCAGGTATCTGCTGCACTGGTGGCTAATTTCCACACTATCACGGAGAGCACCCTAGCAGCCATTGGGAACAGCAGCAGTGGCCTCACGACCACCCAGATATCCTCCATCTCTTCCTCGGCACTCGTGTCGTCCCTGGCCACACTCGGCACCGTGAGCGGCTGGAACCTGGGCCAGGCTAGTACAGTCATCCAGAGTATCATTACCGGAGGCTTCCCGGTGAGGGCGCCATCTTCTCTAGAATCAGAGAATCATAGTTGCTTCTATAATCCTTTTGAGTACTTTCATTTATTTTCGTAACAGCCTGCTATTTTATAATTCCTTGTTCTGCTGTATAGTTGGGATCAACGTCTGTTTGATAAGATAACATATATATATATTTTTTAATGAACTTGGATAATCATACTTGAATGAGCCTGATCAGAGTAATAATACAATTTGATTGACAGATCAACACTGCCTCCTCGTTGATGTCGTTGGGCACACTCGTTGCGGGCGTTCCGTCAGCGGCGATAGCGAGCATCCCAGCCACTGAGCTGTTGACAGCATCCCAGAGCTCTGTGTTTATCAGCAACATGCTGGCTGCCCCACAGATTGTACAGGAAACCTACGTCAACAAGGTATCAGGTGTATCTGACAATGTTGTATTGGCTATATTAGATATTTTTCTATTTTTTTAAAATTTGTTGTACAGTTTGTAGGTCACACTGAAATATGAAGAAGTATGCACATTGTCAAAATACTATATTTACCCTCAATTCTACAACATGTTGTTTGTTCTAACAAAATGGTTGTCTTTCCATTGTCATTCCTTATTAGATAATCACCATCAACCAAAGCCCCAACGCGTTGGTTGTGAACGTACCTGATGCCATGGCCACACTGATCCCCAGGGCTCTCCTGACCTTCTCTCAGGAACCTGTGGACGTACAGGCCATTAACAGAAAGACATGGAAGCAAGAACAGGTTAGTAGTGTCTTGTCATCATTTATGAACAGGCCTTCCCGATGAGCACAAGACAAGAGCAGGTCAGTGTCTTGTCATCATTTATGAACAGGCCTTCCCGATGAGCACATGACAAGAGCAGGTCAGTGTCTTGTCATCATTTATGAACAGGCCTTCCCGATGAGCACAAGACAAGAGCAGGTCAGTGTCTTGTCATCATTTATGAACAGGCCTTCTAACCGATGAGCACAAGACAAGAGCAGGTCAGTGTCTTGTCATCATTTATGAACAGGCCTTCCCGATGAGCACAAGACAAGAGCAGGTCAGTGTCTTGTCATCAGGAACCTGTTATGAACAGGCCTTCCCGAATGAGCACAAGACAAGAACAGGTCAGTGTCTTGTCATCATTTATGAACAGGCCTTCCCGATGAGCACATGACAAGAGCAGGTCAGTGTCTTGTCATCATTTATGAACAGGCCTTCCCGATGAGCACATGACAAGAGCAGGTCAGTGTCTTGTCATCATTTATGAACAGGCCTTCCCGATGAGCACATGACAAGAGCAGGTCAGTGTCTTGTCATCATTTATGAACAGGCCTTCCCGATGAGCACAAGACAAGAGCAGGTCAGTGTCTTGTCATCATTTATGAACAGGCCTTCCCGATGAGCACAAGACAAGAGCAGGTCAGTGTCTTGTCATCATTTATGAACAGGCCTTCCCGATGAGCACATGACAAGAGCAGGTCAGTGTCTTGTCATCATTTATGAACAGGCCTTCCCGATGAGCACAAGACAAGAGCAGGTCAGTGTCTTGTCATCATTTATGAACAGGCCTTCCCGATGAGCACAAGACAAGAGCAGGTCAGTGTCTTGTCATCATTTATGAACAGGCCTTCCCGATGAGCACATGACAAGAGCAGTCTTGTCATCATTTATGAACAGGCCTTCCCGATGAGCACAAGACAAGAGCAGGTCAGTGTCTTGTCATCATTTATGAACAGGCCTTCCCGATGAGCACATGACAAGAGCAGTCTTGTCATCATTTATGAACAGGCCTTCCCGATGAGCACAAGACAAGAGCAGGTCAGTGTCTTGTCATCATTTATGAACAGGCCTTCCCGATGAGCACATGACAAGAGCAGTCTTGTCATCATTTATGAACAGGCCTTCCCGATGAGCACAAGACAAGAGCAGGTCAGTGTCTTGTCATCATTTATGAACAGGCCTTCCCGATGAGCACATGACAAGAGCAGGTCAGTGTCTTGTCATCATTTATGAACAGGCCTTCCCGATGAGCACATGACAAGACGGTGAAAAAAAGACATAGGAAACAACATATTTTCATCGTCTTCTGCACACTGGGTTTATTCATTCCTAGCAGGTTTCACGTGAACAATTTATGCGTTTGGCGTGTATAGATATAACTGTCATTATCAAGACTCTTTCCTTGTCTTTGTGTTGTAGGCTGTTATATTCTTCGGGGATGTAGCGAGCAACGCAAGCATCGACTCGGAGGAGTAAGTTAAGAATGCGTTAACATGACATATAAACAAACCCAGATCAACTGTCCTATTGTGTCTTTCTGTCCTTCTACTTCCTGTCATGTTATCTCTCTCTCTCTTCTTAGTCTCTCTCCCCTTAGTATCTGTCCTCTTAGTCTCTTCTCCTCTTAGTCTCTTCTCCTCTTAGTCTCTTCTCCTCTTAGTCTCTTCTCCTCTTACAGTCTCTTCTCCTCTTAGTCTCTCTCCTCTTAGTCTCTTCTCCTCTTAGTCTCTTCTCCTCTTAGTCTCTTCTCCTCTTACAGTCTCTTCTCCTCTTAGTCTCTCTCCTCTTAGTCTCTTCTCCTCTTAGTCTCTGTCATCTTAGTCTCTCTCCTCTTACAGTCTCTCTCCTCTTAGTCTCTTCTCCTCTTACAGTCTCTTCTCCTCTTACAGTCTCTTCTCCTCTTAGTCTCTCTCCTCTTAGTCTCTGTCATCTTAGTCTCTCTCCTCTTACAGTCTCTTTTCCTCTTAGTCTCTTCTCCTCTGTCTCTCTCCTCTTACAGTATCTTCTCCTCTTAGTCTCTCTCCTCTACAGTCTCTTCTCCTCTTAGTCTCTTCTCCTCTGTCTCTCTCCTCTTACAGTATCTTCTCCTCTTAGTCTCTCTCCTCTACAGTCTCTTCTCCTCTACAGTCTCTTCTCCTCTCAGTCTCTCTCCTCTTAGTCTCTATCCTCTTACAGTCTCTTTTCCTCTTAGTCTCTTCTCCTCTCAGTCTCTATCCTCTTACAGTCTATTTTCCTCTTAGTCTCTGTCATCTTAGTCTCTCTCCTCTTACTCTCTTCTCCTCTTAGTCTCTCTCCTCTTAGTCTCTGTCATCTTAGTCTCTCTCCTCTTACAGTCTCTTTTCCTCTTAGTCTCTTCTCCTCTGTCTCTCTCCTCTTACAGTATCTTCTCCTCTTAGTCTCTCTCCTCTACAGTCTCTTCTCCTCTACAGTCTCTTCTCCTCTCAGTCTCTCTCCTCTTAGTCTCTATCCTCTTACAGTCTCTTTTCCTCTTAGTCTCTTCTCCTCTTAGTCTCTATCCTCTTACAGTCTCTTTTCCTCTTAGTCTCTTCTCCTCTCAGTCTCTATCCTCTTACAGTCTATTTTCCTCTTAGTCTCTGTCATCTTAGTCTCTCTCCTCTTACTCTCTTCTCCTCTTAGTCTCTCTCCTCTTAGTCTCTGTCATCTTAGTCTCTCTCCTCTTACAGTCTCTTCTCCTCTTAGTCTCTCTCCTCTTACAGTCTCTTTTCCTCTTAGTCTCTTCTCCTCTCAGTCTCTCTCCTCTTACAGTCTCTTCACAGTCTCTACAGTCTTCTCCTCTTAGTCTCTGGCCTCTTAGTCTCTCTCCTCTTAACAGTCTCTCTCCTCTTACAAACAGGCTCTCTCCATCCGTGTTGCAAGGGTTCACATGTACATCAGCACAGTCCATGACAATCAAAACGGTGCACAGACTGGTTCATGCCTGCAGACCGAGGATCCTTAGAGAGAAAGTGGTGCTGAAAGAAACACAGGTCTGTGAGACATGAAGATGTCAGAGTTATGACGATGATGATAGCTAATACATCTCACACAGGATTACCTCTTATATCTTTTTTTCCACAGTTGACCTGCATGTACAATTTACTGAAAGACAACCTTGACCAGAGTTTTACAGACTATCCATCAGACATGCTACTATATTACAAGTAAGTCTAATCGTGATCATTATGTTATCGTGTTAATTATCTAATCATGTTTGTTATTTAAACCTGTTAATTATCTATCCTGTTAAAGCTGCAATATGTAACCTTTTGGGAAACCCAAACAAATTCACATAGGATTGTCTGTTATATATCTGTCATTCTCGTTGTACGCAAGTCTAAGATGCTGTCGATATATTCTGAGCAGTGCATCTTTAATTATCTAATGCTGTTCATGCTCTTATCATGTTCATGATCTAATGCTGTTCATGATCTAATCCTGTTCATGATCTATTCCTGTTCATGATCTAATGCTGTTCATGATCTAATCCTGTTCATGATCTAATCCTGTTCATGATCTAATCCTGTTCATGGTTTAATCCTGTTCATGATCTAATCCTGTTCATGATCTAATCCTGTTCATGATCTAATCATGTTCATGATCTAATCCTGTTCATGATCTAATCCTGTTCATGATCTAATGCTGTTCATGATCTAATCCTGTTCATGATCTAAATCCTGTTCATGATCTAATCATGTTCATGATCTAATCCTGTTCATGATCTAATCATGTTCATGATCTAATCCTGTTCATGATCTAATCCTGTTCATGATCTAAATCCTGTTCATGATCTAATCCTGTTCATGATTTAATCCTGTTCATGATCTAATCCTGTTCATGATCTAATCCTGTTCATGATCTAATATGGTTAATGATTTTAACATTCAATACTATACAATAATCCAGACAATACTATACAATAATCCAGACAATACTATACAATAATCCAGACAATACTATAAAGAAAGTATTTCCTGGTAGTTCAGAAAGCATTTTAGTTCAGAAGAAAACTACCAGGACATATAATCGGATTTTATAATCCTGTTGATGCTTCATATGAGTGATGTGTGGGTCAATGGGTTGAGTGAATATTTCCTTAGCTAATTTGTATTAATCTGTAATAATTGTTCATTTCCTTCCAGCTATGCAAAGGTTGAAAAAAGCAATTGCAGGTCCTACTTCAACGCGGCAGGTTCTGCAGACTTCTCTGTCCTCTCCAGCGTGCTGAACAAGGATGAAATGCTACTGGACAATGCAAAAAGCTGCTTGGTGAGTGGCTGCAGAGTTGTGTCCTTCGTCTATAGATACACTATATATACAAAAGTATGTGGACACCCCTTCAAAATTTGTGGATTCAGCTATTTCAGCCACAACCGTTGCTAACTGGTGTATACAATCGAGCACACGGACATGCAATCTCCATAGACAAACATTGGCAGTAGAATGGCCCGTACTGAAGAGCTCAGTGCCTTTCAACGAGGCACTGTAATAGTATACCACCTTTTCAACAAGTCAGTTTGTCAAATTTCTGCCATGCTAGAGCTGCCCTGGTGCACTGTAAGTGCTGTTATTATGAAGTGGAAACATCTAGGAGCAACAATGGCTCAGCTGCAAAGTGGTAGGCCACACAAGCTCACAGAACAGGACCACAGAGTGCTGTTCATAGTTGCAACACTCACTGCCGAGTTCCAAACTGCCTCTGGAACCAACGTCAGCACAAGAACTGTTCGTCAGGAGCTTCATGAAATGGTTTTCCATGGCCGAGCAGCCACACACAAGCCTAAGATCACCATGCTCAATGCCAAGCGTTGGCTGCAGTGGTGTAAAGCTTGCCGTCATTGGACTGGAGCAGTGGAAACATGTTCTCTGAAGTGACGAATCATGCTTCACCATCTGGCAGTCCGACAGACAAATCTGGGTTTGGTGTAGGCCAGGAGAACGCTACATTGCCCCCAATGCATAGTGCCAACTGTAAAGTTTGGTGGAGGTAAAATGGTCTGGGGCTGTTTTTCATGGCCTCTTAGTTCCAGTGAAGGGAAATCTTAACGTCACAACATACAATGACATTGTAGATTATTCTGTGCTTCCAACTTTGTGGCAACAGTTTGGGAAAGGCCCTTTCCTGTTTCAGCATGACAATGTCCCCGTGCACAAAGCGAGGTCCATACAGAAATGGTTTGTCAAGATCGGTGTGGAAGAACTTGACTGGCCTTCACAGAGCCCTGACCTCAACCACGCCGACTGCGAGCCAGGCCCAATTGCCCAACATCAGAGCCCGACCTCACTAATGCTCTTGTGCCCGCAGCAATGTTCCAACATCTAGTGGAAAGCCTTCCCAGAAGAGTGGAGGCTGTTTTAGCAGGAAAGAGGGGACCAACTCCACATTAATGCCCATGATTTTGGAATGAGATGTTTGACGAGCAGGTGTCCACATACTTTTATAGTGTATCTCCTGTGACCTTTTTAAGAAGTGCAGTGGCGCAGGATGTGACTCCTAACAGTACATACCCAGACCCCTCAGCTAAGTTCGATAACAGTCCACAGATTTAATAAAACAATGATGGAATGTTGGAATGCAGTAACCGGTAAACATCTTTCCTCATTAGCATCTTAGTGTTTCTATGTTACCATAGTAGCATGAGTCAGAAAAGTCTGGTTCTCTTAAAACCAACAACAACACTATCATCCCAAGACCAGAACTATCACCCCTTTAGTTCACTTTTTGTGCTATGGAATTGTGGAAAGGTTGTGGTTTCCTTAGCCAAAGTTATAGCCGATTACAATGACAGAATGTTGGAAAAGTTGGAGGTCAACAACGTTTTATAGAAACATATGATTCAAATGAATCACCTCTAATTAATTTCATTAACACATCACTTTGTTGTGTAATTTGTAGGGAATTAGTGAAGTGAGTCTTAGCAAAAACCACGTGGAGGTGCTGGGAAACATGGTGTGCACTATGAACAGCTCCTACATCCTAAACTCTGACCCCTTCATTCTGGAGAAACTGAAGAACTGCAAGGACTTCACCGAAGCTCAAGTCGCTGCCATGGAAACGCTCCTCATTTCAGGGACAACACAGTATGGGTATGTGAATGTGAACTTTTGTGAACAAAGTTTGTTTTGATTTTGATTAAATCACAAAAGTTGTACATGCAATAACAATACAATTTACAATATGAACTTGGTTTTCAGAAAAACAACTACATGGAATCAACAAACGTTGGAAGACCTTGAAACCCTGCCACTGTATCTGACCCAAAACTTCTGGAGCCTGTTCACAACAGTACGTTTATGCTTTACATTTTTTTGTGTGTTTACGCCTTTAAATTATCTTTGTAAAAAGGTGCAAATTATTGATCTAAAAATGTTTGGTTTGGTATTCACAGGAGGTGAAAGGGAAGTTCCTCAAGTCCTTTATGCCCCAGCTGAGGAAGCAGGAAACAGTGAAGAGGAAGCTGAAGACACTGTTCAAGCAGATCAACTCATTCAGCAGATCCAAGCGGGGAGCAGGTAAACTCACTATGCGCTAAAACATCTTGGAGAAACAACTTAGAGAATGATACATTTGCTATGAGATTTTCATGGGTATCATATTTACATACTGGTCTGGTGTTTCTCACCATTGGTTGCTTTTCAAAAGGATGCATCACTGGGAACATCACCCAGTCGGTCATCGCAGACACCTCGTTCCCCTTTGGCTATGACATGACCCAGTTTGACCTCTGTCTGGACATCAGCGTTCTGAAAGACAATCTGGCCACTTTCACTAAACAAGTCGATGACAACAACTTCCAGAAGATCATTTTAGTCAAACTAAACCAGGTAATGATGACATCAAAATGGCCGTCTGACTTTTGTTTCTTTGACTCCCAGAACGGAATGAAAAATGATTGTATTCATAACAGGGTAGTGGCCATGCATAGATAGGAGAAGGGATAGGTACGAGAATGTCATTAATCTCAGAAGACCAGTCCGGTTTATTGAATCGTTAGATCAAATGAGTGGAGGACCACAATCATAATAAATGCAAAAATTGTGTTCCACAGGCTTATCCATCTGGAATTGTTGACGAGCAGCTTAAGGTGCTGGGCTCTGTGTCGCGTGTGGCCACTCTTGATGACATCACAAAGTGGAGCATCACCAAAATCGACACACTGTCAGCACTGATGGCCTTTGGTGATGGTCCATGGGAAACAGAGAAGGTATATTAAAGGAAAGAGATGTTTGTACCTTTTTTTTTGTGTGTCGCTTTTCTCTAAAACAGGTCTCTTTCTGTTGATGCATTCAGAGTAAGGCAATCATCACAACATACTTGAACACGTCAGGTAACTCCTTGGGGAGCTCTGAGTTAAATGCCGTTGGTGCTAATCTGTGTTCTCTGGATGTGAGCGTACTGAAGACCATCACATCAAGCAGTCTGAAGTGAGTATATCTGACCTGTTCAGCAAACAAACTGCTAATGAATTATTTCACAGTTCTGTTTACCAACTCATGGGTAACAATGAGACAATATGTCAGTTAAACTGTAGTCCTGGGTAACAATGAGACAATATGTCAGTTAAACTGTAGTCCTGGGTAACAATGAGACAATATGTCAGTTAAACTGTAGTCCTGGGTAACAATAAGACAATATGTCAGCTAAACTGTAGTCCTAAATAACAATGAGACAATATGTCAGCTAAACTGTAGTCCTAAATAACAATGAGACAATATGTCAGCTAAACTGTAGTCCTGGGTAACAATGAGACAATATGTCAGCTAAACTGTAGTCCTGGGTAACAATGAGACAATATGTCAGCTAAACTGTAGTCCTGGGTAACAATGAGACAATATGTCAGCTAAACTGTAGTCCTGGGTAACAATGAGACAATATGTCAGCTAAACTGTAGTCCTGGGTAACAATGAGACAATATGGCAGCTAAACTGTAGTCCTGGGTAACAATGAGACAATATGTCAGCTAAACTGTAGTCCTGGGTAACAATGAGACAATATGTCAGCTAAACTGTAGTCCTGGGTAACAATGAGACAATATGTCAGCTAAACTGTAGTCCTGGGTAACAATGAGACAATATGTCAGCTAAACTGTAGTCCTGGGTAACAATGAGACAATATGTCAGCTAAACTGTAGTCATGGGTAACAATGAGACAATATGGCAGCTAAACTGTAGTCCTAAATAACAATGAGACAATATGGCAGCTAAACTGTAGTCCTAAATAACAATGAGACAATATGCCAGCTAAACTGTAGTCCTGGGTAACAATGAGACAATATGGCAGCTAAACTGTAGTCCTAAATAACAATGAGACAATATGCCAGCTAAACTGTAGTCCTGGGTAACAATAACAGTTTTTTTGCATTTCTCATTTATCTTCTAAGAAATGCCAATTCCCTGGACGTGACCTCTTGCTCCACTGAACAGAAGAGGGCTGTATACGACATCAGCAAGAGTTCTTTTAGCTCCCAGCGTATCTCTAATCCAACATATTACCAACTCATCAGCCCCCCTACCTACACACACACACACAACACACACACACACACACACACACACACACACACACACACACACACCAGATATGAGTCTTTGCTTTTTTCCCACTTCCTTTTGGTGCGCTTGATTTAGCTTGCCCAGGGGGGACAGGTGGGCAGGGTTTGTTCTGTTGGGACTATTCCAATGGTTTCATTGCACCGGAAAACTAAATGGGTAAAGCTAATGGAGTATAACAATCTGAGGTACTCTATTCAGTACTTGCTGAAAGTGTGCATTCCTTTTTTTTGCCAGGCGGTGCTCCCATTGAAGACATAAGGAGTCTTGCAGCTCAGAATGTGAACATGGACATAACTACATTCAAAGGTCTTGAGAGCACTGTAATTCCTGTAAGTATCAGATAGCTCTGGACCTGCTCTACCTGCTGCTACAATGTAAATACAGGAAACCTGTTTCATCTGTTTATTTATTTAACTCAGAGTCTGACCGTGAGCGAGGTGAAAGGACTTCTGGGTGCCAACGTGGATGATCTGAAGACATTTGAGAACGACACGGTTGTTCATGCGTGGTTAATCGCGCAGCCTCAATCTGATCTGGACTTGCTGCGGCTGGGTCTGACCGGAGGCAAAGAAACTTCCACTGCGGTGGTGCCGACAGCGGTGGTCCCCCTCAACACCACCAACACCTTGCTGGCACACAACACTGTCACAGCCAAGCCACTACCAATCACCACAACTCAGAGTAAGGAAACATGGACCACCCGCGCACCAACTCTTTACATTACATATAGGCATTATTCCTGATGATCCCTTAAGGGGCAATCTGCAGTTGCTATATCTATTTTTATACTCCTAAATTAATGATATATATGCATTGATTCTTGAAGAATATCCATTAGAAATGCCACATGAGCTCAGTTCAACTGTCACACTCTATGAGAACCTCAAATATAAGCTTGTTTTGCTCTAATATTTGTAAATATTGTAAATGTAAACAATCCCTGTAAAGCCTCGTAACATGGTTATAACAATAAGTTTGATATCATGGATATATCAGTCCTTGTGTCCATAGCTCTGTCTATGAATTTGAGAGTTATTACATTTCTTCATGGGCCCATCCCAGAACAGAGGGATGAGGGCTGTCAGAACAGAGGGATGAGGGCTGTCAGAACAGAGGGATGAGGGCTGTCAGAACAGAGGGATGAGGGATGTCAGAACAGAGGGATGAGGGATGTCAGAACAGAGGGATGAGGGATGTCAGAACAGAGGGATGAGGGCTGTCAGAACAGAGGGATGAGGGATGTCAGAACAGAGGGATGAGGGCTGTCAGAACAGAGGGATGAGGGCTGTCAGAACAGAGGGATGAGGGCTGTCAGAACAGAGGGATGAGGGATGTCAGAACAGAGGGATGAGGGATGTCAGAACAGAGGGATGAGGGATGTCAGAACAGAGGGATGAGGGATGTCAGAACAGAGGGATGAGGGATGTCAGAACAGAGGGATGAGGATGTCAGAACAGAGGGATGAGGGATGTCAGAACAGAGGGATGAGGGATGTCAGAACAGAGGGATGAGGGATGTCAGAACAGAGGGATGAGGGATGTCAGAACAGAGGGATGAGGGCTGTCAGAACAGAGGGATGAGGGATGTCAGAACAGAGGGATGAGGATGTCAGAACAGAGGGATGAGGGATGTCAGAACAGAGGGATGAGGGCTGTCAGAACAGAGGGATGAGGGCTGTCAGAACAGAGGGATGAGGGATGTCAGAACAGAGGGATGAGGGCTGTCAGAACAGAGGGATGAGGGATGTCAGAACAGAGGGATGAGGGATGTCAGAACAGAGGGATGAGGGATGTCAGAACAGAGGGATGAGGGATGTCAGAACAGAGGGATGAGGGCTGTCAGAACAGAGGGATGAGGGATGTCAGAACAGAGGGATGAGGGATGTCAGAACAGAGGGATGAGGGATGTCAGAACAGAGGGATGAGGGCTGTCAGAACAGAGGGATGAGGGCTGTCAGAACAGAGGATAATTCAGAACAGAGGGATGATAATGTCAGAACAGAGGGATGAGGGATTCAGAACAGAGGGATGAGGGATGTCAGAACAGAGGGATGAATTCAGAACAGAGGGATGAGGGCTGTCAGAACAGAGGGATGATTACTGTCAGAACAGAGGGATAAATTCAGAACAGAGGGATGAGGGATGTCAGAACAGAGGGATGAATGTCAGAACAGAGGGATGAGGATGTCAGAACAGAGGATAAGGGATGTCAGAACAGAGGGATAATTGTTGGGATAATCAGAACAGAGGGATGTCTTGTTGTTATTGATAAATTCAACTAAAGATAGGATAATTTAGGATAATTACAAGGATAAATTACATAGGATAATCTTCATAACAAGTCCAGGATAAATTACAGGATAATTACATAGGATGTCCCTGATAATTACATAGGATTTCAGGAGAACATAGGATAATTACATAGGATAAATTACAGGGGACATTAACTGAATAAGGATAATTAATAGGATAAATTACAGGATAATTACATAGATAATTACACAGGATAAATTACATAGGATAATTACACAGGATAAATTACATAGGATACACAGGATAATTACATAGGATAATTACATAGGATAATTACACAGGATAAATTACATAGGATAATTACATAGGATAATTACATAGGATAATTACACAGGATAATTACATAGGATAATTACACAGGATAAATTACACAGGATAATTACACAGGATAAATTACACAGGATAATTACATAGGATAATTACATAGGATAATTACACAGGATAATTACACAGGATAATTACACAGGATAATTACACAGGATAAATTACACAGGATAAATTACATAGGATAATTACATAGGATAAATTACATAGGATAAATTACATAGGATAAATTACACAGGATAAATTACACAGGATAAATTACACAGGATAATTACACAGGATAATTACACAGGATAATTACACAGGATAATTACATAGGATAAATTACATAGGATAAATTACATAGGATAAATTACATAGGATAAATTACATAGGATAAATTACATAGGATAAATTACATAGGATAAATTACATAGGATAAATTACATAGGATAAATTACATAGGATAAATTACATAGGATAATTACATAGGATAAATTACATAGGATAATTACATAGGATAAATTACATAGGATAAATTACATAGGATAAATTACATAGGATAAATTACATAGGATAAATTACATAGGATAATTACATAGGATAATTACACAGGATAAATTACATAGGATAAATTACATAGGATAAATTACACAGGATAATTACACAGGATAATTACATAGGATAATTACATAGGATAAATTACATAGGATAAATTACATAGGATAAATTACATAGGATAAATTACATAGGATAAATTACATAGGATAATTACATAGGATAAATTACACAGGATAAATTACATAGGATAAATTACATAGGATAAATTACACAGGATAAATTACACAGGATAAATTACACAGGATAAATTACATAGGATAAATTACATAGGATAATTACACAGGATAAATTACACAGGATAAATTACATAGGATAAATTACATAGGATAATTACATAGGATAAATTACATAGGATAAATTACATAGGATAATTACATAGGATAAATTACATAGGATAATTACATAGGATAAATTACATAGGATAATTACACAGTCATAGCCACTTTAAACAATGCTACCTTATATAATGATAATTACACAGGATAAATTACATAGGATATAATTACTCTATAAGGATATAATTACACTAGCCACTTTAACTATGATAAATTACATAGGATAATTACGATATCAGGATGCTGCTCTGTACCAACACTCATTCATATATCCTTATGTATCCCCTTACACTGTGTCATACATAGGATAAATTACATAGGATAAACTGTGTATAAGACAGTTTTTTTTTTACATTGTTAGATAATTACTTGCTCGTTATTACTGATAATTACAAGCAGGATAAATCTTACATGTGTATGTGACAAATAAAATTATTTGATTTGAGGATAAATTACATAGGATAATTACATAGGATAATTACATAGGATAATTACACAGGATAATTACACAGGATAAATTACATAGGATAATTACATAGGATAATTACATAGGATAATTACACAGGATAATTACATAGGATAAATTACATAGGATAATTACATAGGATAAATACATAGGATAATTACATAGGATAAATTACATAGGATAATTACATAGGATAATTACACAGGATAAATTACATAGGATAATTACACAGGATAAATTACATAGGATAATTCCATTGCTGGGAACTGTATGTTAAAGTGTCTCAAAATGATTTGACCTCTCAGATGGTGTCGGTAATGGAGGAGCACATCCCGAGAAAGACCTGGGAGCCCTCTCTCTCTGTCTGGCACTGGTCACCGTCATCCTGCAGATGATGTGAGACGAGATGATGAGACCATAGTGTGACCAGATGATGTGAGACGAGATGATGAGACCATAGTGTGGGCCAAGCATCTTCTAAAATGAACAGCAACAACCTGTTTTACTTTTAGAATTGTTGAATCGTCTTGTACTACTTATAACCAAGTTTACAAATATTTTATTTAGCCAATCATGTTTTAATAATTTATTGTTTTATGTCATTCTTGTTAAGCATCACTTTTGTATGTAATCATCACAAGTATATGTCTATATATATGTGTGTGTTCTTATTTGAACATTCCATAAGATTGCACATTTTCATGTTTATATATTTAAATGATCTGTTGTCAAGGAATGTAAAATTCATGAAGTATGTACACCTGTCCTTGTACTTAACCCACAAATATGACCTATGTAAAGTTAGGGCTCTATTCAATCAGTATCGCTGGCCAACAGAAATATGAAGGTAGATTCTGATTGAGCTAAACAATATGCAGTGTTTACCGCGAATGCAGTCTCTGCTGACATGGGAACGTTGCCTTTCAATTTGAATCACGCTGTAATGCCGAACTTCCGTGATACGGATTAAATAGAGCCCATTATTCATATTTTTTCTTCAAATTAATAAAAATGCAAATATACCATCGGTGCTCAGCTCACATTACTGGATAGTAAAGTGTTGAAAACAAAATACAATACATTTCCTGTACAGCACACGTCACTTTTACGCAGTATGTTCTGCTTGCAGTACTTCAGGTAAGCCACATGGTGGCAGTGTAGTATATTCTGAATAGTTCTGAAAAGTGAACAGAGGTAGTATTGAAGAAAAAGAAGAATGAAGGAATAGCACCTGTGGTGTAAAGTACTTTAAGTAAAAAATACTTTAAACTACTACTTAAGTAGTACTTCACTATTTATATTTTTGACAACTTTTGCTTTTACTTTAATACATTCCTAATGGAAATATTGTACTTTTTACTCCATATATATTTTCCCTGACAACCAAAAGTACTGGATACATTTTGAATGCTTAGCAGGACAGGAAAATAGCCATATTCACACACTTATCAAGAGATTACGTGGTCATCACCACTGCCTCTGTTCTGGCAGACTCACTAAACACAAATGCATCTTTTGTAAATAATGTCTGAGTGTTGGAGTGTGACCCTGGCTATCTGTAAATAATGTCTGAGTGTTGGAGTGTGACCCTGGCTATCTGTAAATAATGTCTGAGTGTTGGAGTGTGACCCTGGCTATCTGTAAATAATGTCTGAGTGTTGGAGTGTGACCCTGGCTATCTGTAAATAATGTCTGAGTGTTGGAGTGTGACCCTGGCTATCTGTAAATAATGTCTGAGTGTTGGAGTGTGACCCTGGCTATCTGTAAATAATGTCTGAGTGTTGGAGTGTGACCCTGGCTATCTGTAAATAATGTCTGAGTGTTGGAGTGTGACCCTGGCTATCTGTAAGAAGAAAAAATAACAAAAAACTGGTGCCTTCTGCTTTGCTTAATATAACGAATTTTAAATGATTTAAACTTTTACTTTTTATACTTAAGTAAATTTTAGCAATTACATTTTTTATTTTTTATTTTTTTTATTTTACCTTTATTTAACCAGGTAGGCAAGTTGAGAACAAGTTCTCATTTACAATTGCGACCTGGCCAAGATAAAGCAAAGCAGTTCGACAGATACAACGACACAGAGTTACACATGGAGTAAAACAAACATACAGTCAATAATACAGTATAATTAAGTATATTTAAAATCAAATACTTTTACTCAAGTAGTATTTTACTGGCTGACTTTCACTTCTACTTCAGTAACTTTCCCTTTACGTATCTATATTTTTACTCAAGTAGTATTTTACTGGCTGACTTTCACTTCTACTTCAGTAACTTTCCCTTTACGTATCTATATTTTTACTCAAGTAGTATTTTACTGGCTGACTTTCACTTCTACTTCAGTAACTTTCCCTTTACGTATCTATATTTTTACTCAAGTAGTAACTTTCCCTTTACGTATCTATATTTTTACTCAAGTAGTATTTTACTGGCTGACTTTCACTTCTACTTCAGTAACTTCACTTCTACTTCAGTAACTTTCCCTTTACGTATCTATATTTTTACTCAAGTAGTATTTTACTGGCTGACTTTCACTTCTACTTCAGTAACTTTCCCTTTACGTATCTATACTTTTACTCAAGTAGTATTTTACTGGCTGACTTTCACTTCTACTTCAGTAACTTTCCCTTTACGTATCTATATTTTTACTCAAGTAGTATTTTACTGGCTGACTTTCACTTCTACTTCAGTAACTTTCCCTTTACGTATCTATATTTTTACTCAAGTAGTATTTTACTGGCTGACTTTCACTTCTACTTCAGTAACTTTCCCTTTACGTATCTATATTTTTACTCAAGTATGACATTTAGGTACTTTTCCCCACCACTGGAACATGTACTATGTATGCTGGATGGAAGACTGATGTCACCGTCTGACCCTCATAGAAAAACACTAGATTCAATCTGATTCTTGATGGATAGAAGTTTTCTGTCAGTCGGGCTCACCTACGTGAGCTGTATCATATTTTATTCCGTTATGTGAACAAATGACAGCACCTGATTTGTTCTGCACTTTTAAACCAGGAAGCAAGAAAGTAAACAAAAACATTAATACATCCCCACATGGATACGGTGCATAGAAAAGTTAATGTAAAGTACCAGGATGTAACCTGGAATGTTTTAAAGCCTATGAACCAGTCCATTTACAGAGTAATGTCATTTTACTCACAACCCATCTTGATCATTGTCTTTAAACTGCAGCAGATTTAACACATTTACATTTTAATCCTTCAGCAGACACTCTCATGCAGATCGACTTTATAGTTGGTGCATCCATGTTAATTAAGATGGCTCGGTAACACAACACACATCACAGTCATGGGAAGTCCATTTTTCCTCAATAAAGTAACTATCAGCAAACTCGGAGCTAGTAAGACAGGTGTTCATGCAAAGAAGAGGCCGTGGGATTCATCAACATACTCTTTATCAAGTTGAAGTGCAATGAAATACCCTGAAAATGTAGGATTTGTTCAGCAAAGCCCCACTTCTTCTAATCTTCCGATTCTAATTGAAGTCTTCTGACAATCCCCTTTGGCCTGTAGTTTATACATAGTGATGTACATCCACTGAAAAAGGAACAAAAAACTGTTGAGATTTGAGTAATAACACAATTCATTGGTCATCTAAAATTGAAACAGTGAATTGACATCTTAACATATTGAAGTTGCTCTGGATAACTGCATATCAGACAGTTCAATCCAGCAGGCGGTGTAATCATGTACTTGTTGGGTGCCCATTTAGATACGAAAATACCGCCTAAACACAAGTGACCTTCGGTTAACACAGAGTTTTATGATGTTTGACATCAAAAGAAGGCTTTTAGGCTTTTATTCCAGCCGAGCGCAGCCCAGCACTAACACACCTGATTCAGATGTTCAACCATAGTCTTTAGTCTGGACCATGACTAACAGAATCAAGTGGGTTACTGCAGGGTTGGAGAGAAAGCCTGCACAACTAGTACTGCAGGGTTGGAGATTAAACCTGCACAACTAGTACTGCAGGGTTGGAGATTAAGCCTGCACAACTAGTACTGCAGGGTTGGAGATAAAGCCTGCACAACTAGTACTGCAGAGTTGGAGATTAAGCCTGCACAACTAGTACTGCAGGGTTGGAGATTAAGCCTGCACAACTAGTACTGCAGGGTTGGAGATTAAGCCTGAACAACTAGTACTGCAGGGTTGGAGAAAAAGCCTGAACAACTAGTACTGCAGGGTTGGAGAGAAAGCCTGCACAACTAGTACTGCAGGGTTGGAGATAAAGCCTGAACAACTAGTACTGCAGGGTTGGAGATTAAGCCTGAACAACTAGTACTGCAGGGTTGGAGATTAAGCCTGAACAACTAGTACTGCAGGGTTGGAGATTAAGCCTGAACAACTAGTACTGCAGGGTTGGAGATAAAGCCTGAACAACTAGTACTGCAGGGTTGGAGATAAAGCCTGAACAACTAGTACTGCAGGGTTGGAGATTAAGCCTGCCCAACTGCCCACAGATTTGAAATGTGTTTTGCCTCATCCCTCTCTTCCTGCGCCGACAGAGATGGCCGCCTCGCTTCGCGTTCCTAGGAAACTATGCAGTTTTTTGTTTTTTACGTGTTATTTCTTACACTAGTACCCCAGGTCATCTTAGGTTTCTTTACATACAGCCGAGAAGAACTACTGAATATAAGATCAGCGTCAACTCACCATCAGTACGACCAAGAATATGTTTTTCGCGATGCGGATCCTGTGTTCTGCCTTACAACCAGTGTAACCGAAAGTGGATCACATGCAGCGACCAAAAAAAAAACGACTCAGAAAAAGAGGGAAACGAAGCGGTCTTCTGGTCAGACTCCGGAGACGGGCACATCGTGCACCACTCCCTAGCATTCTTCTTGCCAATGTCCAGTCTCTTGAAAACAAGGTTGATGAAATCCGAGCAAGGGTAGCATTCCAGAGGGACATCAGAGATTGTAACGTTCTTTGCTTCACGGAAACATGGCTAACTGGAGAGACGCAATCCGAAGCGGTGCAGCCAGCGGGTTTCTCCACGCATCGCGCCGACAGAAACAAACATCTTTCTGGTAAGAAGACGGGCGGGGGCGTATGTCTTATGGCCAACGTGACATGGTGTGATGAAAGAAACATACAGGAACTCAAATCCTTCTGTTCACCTGATTTAGAATTCCTCACAATCAAATGTAGACCGCATTATCTACCAAGAGAATTCTCTTCGATTATAATCACAGCCGTATATATCCCCCCAAGCAGACACATCGATGGCTCTGAACAAACTTTATTTAACTCTCTGCAAACTGGAAACGATTTATCCGGAGGCTGCATTCATTGTAGCTGGGGATTTTAACAAGGCTAATCTGAAAACAAGACTCCCTAAATTTTATCAGCATATCGATTGCGCAACCAGGGGTGGAAAGACCCTGGATCATTGTTACTCTAACTTCCGCAACGCATATAAGGCCCTGCCCCGCCCCCTTTCGGAAAAGCTGACCACGACTCCATTTTGTTGATCCCTGCCTACAGACAGAAACTAAAACAAGAGGCTCCCACGCTGAGGTCTGTCCAACGCTGGTCCGACCAAGCTGACTCCACACTCCAAGACTGCTTCCATCACGTGGACTGGGAGATGTTTCGTATTGCGTCAGACAACAACATTGACGAATACGCTGATTCGGTGTGCGAGTTCATTAGAACGTGCGTTGAAGATGTCGTTCCCATAGCAACGATTAAAACATTCCCTAACCAGAAACCGTGGATTGATGGCAGCATTCGTGTGAAACTGAAGGCACGAACCACTGCTTTTAATCAGAGCAAGGTGTCTGGTAACATGACTGAATACAAACAGTGCAGCTATTCCCTCCGCAAGGCTATCAAACAAGCTAAGCGCCAGTACAGAGACAAAGTAGAATCTCAATTCAACGGCTCAGACACAAGAGGTATGTGGCAGGGTCTACAGTCAATCACGGACTACAGGAAGAAACCCAGCCCAGTCACGGACCAGGATGTCTTGCTCCCAGGCAGACTAAATAACTTTTTGCCCGCTTTGAGGACAATACAGTGCCACTGACACGGCCTGCAACGGAAACATGCGGTCTCTCCTTCACTGCAGCCGAAGTGAGTAAGACATTTAAACGTGTTAACCCTCGCAAGGCTGCAGGCCCAGACGGCATCCCCAGCCGCGCCCTCAGAGCATGCGCAGACCAGCTGGCCGGTGTGTTTACGGACATATTCAATCAATCCCTATACCAGTCTGCTGTTCCCACATGCTTCAAGAGGGCCACCATTGTTCCTGTTCCCAAGAAAGCTAAGGTAACTGAGCTAAACGACTACCGCCCGTAGCACTCACATCCGTCATCATGAAGTGCTTTGAGAGACTAGTCAAGGACCATATCACCTCCACCCTACCTGACACCCTTGACCCACTCCAATTTGCTTACCCCCAAATAGGTCCACAGACGATGCAATCTCAACCACACTGCACACTGCCCTAACCCATCTGGACAAGAGGAATACCTACGTGAGAATGCTGTTCATCGACTACAGCTCGGCATTCAACACCATAGTACCCTCCAAGCTCGTCATCAAGCTCGAGACCCTGGGTCTCAACCCCGCCCTGTGCAACTGGGTACTGGACTTCCTGACGGGCCGCCCCCAGGTGGTGAGGGTAGGCAACAACATCTCCTCCCCGCTGATCCTCAACACTGGGGCCCCACAAGGGTGCGTTCTGAGCCCTCTCCTGTACTCCCTGTTCACCCACGACTGCGTGGCCATGCACGCCTCCAACTCAATCATCAAGTTTGCGGACGACACAACAGTGGTAGGCTTGATTACCAACAACGACGAGACGGCCTACAGGGAGGAGGTGAGGGCCCTCGGAGTGTGGTGTCAGGAAAATAACCTCACACTCAACGTCAACAAAACTAAGGAGATGATTGTGGACTTCAGGAAACAGCAGAGGGAACACCCCCATCCACATCGATGGAACAGTAGTGGAGAGGGTAGCAAGTTTTAAGTTCCTCGGCATACACATCACAGACAAACTGAATTGGTCCACTCACACAGACAGCATCGTGAGGAAGGCGCAGCAGCGCCTCTTCAATCTCAGGAGGCTGAAGAAATTCGGCTTGTCACCAAAAGCACTCACAAACTTCTACAGATGCACAATCGAGAGCATCCTGGCGGGCTGTATCACCGCCTGGTATGGCAACTGCACCGCCCTCAACCGTAAGGCTCTCCAGAGGGTAGTGAGGTCTGCACAACGCATCACCGGGGCAAACTACCTGCCCTCCAGGACACCTACACCACCCGATGCTACAGGAAGGCCATAAAGATCATCAAGGACATCAACCACCCGAGCCACTGCCTGTTCACCCCGCTGCCATCCAGAAGGCGAGGTCAGTACAGGTGCATCAAAGCTGGGACCGAGAGACTGAAAAACAGCTTCTATCTCAAGGCCATCAGACTGTTAAACAGCCACCACTAACATTGAGTGGCTACTGCCAACACACTGTCAATGACACTGACTCTACTCCAGCCACTTTAATCATGGGAATTGATGGGAAATTATGTAAATGTATCGCTAGCCACTTTAAACAATGCTACCTTATATAATGTTACTTACCCTACATTGTTCATCTCATATGCATACGTTGATACTGTACTCTATATCATCGACTGCATCCTTATGTAATACATGTATCACTAGCCACTTTAACTATGCCACTTGGTTTACATACTTATCTCATATGTATATACTGTACTCGATATCATCTACTGTATCTTGCCTATGCTGCTCTGTACCATCACTCATTCATATATCCTTATGTACATATTCTTTATCCCCTTACACTGTGTATGACAGTAGTTTTTTTGGAATTGTTAGTTAGATTACTTGCTCGTTATTACTGCATTGTCGGAACTAGAAGCACAAGCATTTCGCTACACTCGCATTAACATCTGCTAACCATGTGTATGTGACAAATAAAATTTGATTTGATTTTGATTTGATTTAGGTTCTTATTGTTCAGAGTAAATAACTCACGGACACTAGAGAAGCTTAGTAACCAAGTTTAATTCTTCCCAAAAGGGTCGACATAGTTGTATTCAGAAGGAAAAAAAGCACTGATATTTAACGATGTTTAACCCTTTCTCCTAGGCTGAGTCTCCTCTTCCACAACCGAACAGCTAATGCATCCCTGTTGCTAGACAGAACCTTAGTGATATCTGTTCTTCCTCACTTCATTTTAACTGACCTCTACCCCAAAGTGCTCACTCCTCCCCAACTCAAAGCTGTTATGGTTATTGATACTAGACGGTGTCTCTTCTCCACCCAGAGGATCCCTGATGTCTGACAATAATATACCCTGACATAATGTAAACGTTAGTGACATTGTTAGTTTCTAAGATCTCCACCCGTCTCTCCTTATTAATGTCTGCCACATGTAATCGCTTCCCTGCACTCAACACATTCCAAGTTTAGTTGCACACACTATATACCTTCCTCCTATAACCCTTAACCTCTGGTCTAGACCCTCCACTATATACCTTCCTCCTTTAACCCTTAACCTCTGGTCTAGACCCTCTACCTCTACACTCCATCAGTGACATGAAGTAACATTTCATATTCTCGGAAACTAACACCTCTCAAACATAACATTTTTTAAATTCTTCATCAATTGAACATTTAACAGGATTTAACAGTTTTTACTTATGGTTATTAGTAACTTCATAAATGCGTCAAGTCACCCAAGTCATAGACTGTTTGCTCTGCTACCACACAGCAAGTGGTACCGGAGCGCCAAGTCTAGGACCAAAAGGCTCCTTAACAGCTTCCATAAGACTGCTGAACAATTAATCAAATGGCCACCAGACTATTTACATTGACCCCCCCCCCCATTTGTTTTTACACTGTTGCTACAGTGTTTATTATCTATGCATAGTCACTTCACCCCTACCTACATGTACAAATTACCTCAATTAACCGGTAGCCCCAGTATATAGCCTCCACATTGACTCTGTACCGGTACCCCCTGTATATAGTCTCCACATTGCCTCTGTACCGGTACCCCCTGTACAGTGCCTTGTGAAAGTATTCGGCCCCCTTGAACTTTGCGACCTTTTGCCACATTTCAGGCTTCAAACATAAAGATATAAAACTGTATTTTTTTGTGAAGAATCAACAACAAGTGGGACACAATCATGAAGTGGAACGACATTTATTGGATATTTCAAACTTTTTTAACAAATCAAAAACTGAAAAATTGGGCGTGCAAAATTATTCAGCCCCTTTACTTTCAGTGCAGCAAACTCTCTCCAGAAGTTCAGTGAGGATCTCTGAATGATCCAATGTTGACCTAAATGACTAATGATGATAAATACAATCCACCTGTGTGTAATCAAGTCTCCGTATAAATGCATCTGCACTGTGCTAGTCTCAGAGGTCCGTTAAAAGCGCAGCGAGCATCATGAAGAACAAGGAACACACCAGGCAGGTCCGAGATACTGTTGTGAAGAAGTTTAAAGCCGGATTTGGATACAAAAAGATTTCCCAAGCTTTAAACATCCCAAGGAGCACTGTGCAAGCGATAATATTGAAATGGAAGGAGTATCAGACCACTGCAAATCTACCAAGACCTGGCCGTCCCTCTAAACTTTCAGCTCATACAAGGAGAAGACTGATCAGAGATGCAGCCAAGAGGCCCATGATCACTCTGGATGAACTGCAGAGATCTACAGCTGAGGTGGGAGACTCTGTCCATAGGACAACAATCTTTTGCACAGTATATTGCACAAATCTGGCCTTTATGGAAGAGTGGCAAGAAGAAAGCCATTTCTTAAAGATATCCATAAAAAGTGTCGTTTAAAGTTTGCCACAAGCCACCTGGGAGACACACCAAACATGTGGAAGAAGATGCTCTGGTCAGATGAAACCAAAATTGAACTTTTTGGCAACAATGCAAAACGTTATGTTTGGCGTAAAAGCAACACAGCTCATCACCCTGAACACACCATCCCCACTGTCAAACATGGTGGTGGCAGCATCATGGTTTGGGCCTGCTTTTCTTCAGCAGGGACAGGGAAGATGGTTAAAATTGATGGGAAGATGGATGGAGCCAAATATAGGACCATTCTGGAAGAAAACCTGATGGAGTCTGCAAAAGACCTGAGACTGGGACGGATATTTGTCTTCCAACAAGACAATGATCCAAAACATAAAGCAAAATCTACAATGGAATGGTTCAAAAATAGACATATCCAGGTGTTAGAATGGCCAAGTCAAAGTCCAGACCTGAATCCAATCGAGAATCTGTGGAAAGAACTGAAAACTGCTGTTCACTAATGCTCTCCATCCAACCTCACTGAGCTCGAGCTGTTTTGCAAGGAGGAATGGGAAAAATTTCAGTCTCTCAATGTGCAAAACTGATAGAGACATACCCCAAGCAACTTACAGCTGTAATCGCAGCAAAAGGTGGCGCTACAAAGTATTAACTTAAGGGGGCTGAATAATTTTGCACGCCCAATTTTTCAGTTTTTGATTTGTTAAAAAAGTTTGAAATATCCAATAAATGTTGTTCCACTTCATGATTGTGTCCCACTTGTTGTTGATTCTTCACAAAAAAATACAGTTTTATATCTTTATGTTTGAAGCCTGAAATGTGGCAAAATGTTGCAAAGTTCAAGGGGGCCGAATACTTTCGCAAGGCACTGTATATAGCCTCCACATTGACTCTGTACCGGTACCCCCTGTATATAGCCTCCACATTGACTCTGTACCGGTACCCCCTGTATATAGCCTCCACATTGACTCTGTACCGGTACCCCTGTATATAACCTCCACATTGACTCTGTACCGGTACCACCTGTATATAGCCTCCACATTGACTCTGTACCGGTACCCCTGTATATAGCCTCCACATTGACTCTGTACCGGTACCCCCTGTATATAGCCTCCACATTGACTCTGCACCGGTACCCCCTGTATATAACCCCCACATTGCCTATGTACCAGTACCCCCTGTATATAGCCTCCACATTGACTCTGTACCGGTACCCCCTGTATATAGCCTCCACTCGAGTCAGTGTGCGGGGGTACAGGTTAATTGAGGTCATTTGTACATGTAGGTGGGGGTGAAGTGACTATGCATAGATAATTAACAGTGAGTAGCAGCAGTGGGGGGGAAATCAATGTAAATAGTCCGGTGGCCATTTGATTAATAGTCCGGTGGCCAGCGATCCAACCGGTCAAGACCTCTCGATGGTGCAGCTGTAGAACCTTTTAAGGATCTTTTATTTATTTTTTATTTTACCTTTATTTAACTAGGCAAGTCAGTTAAGAACAAATTCTTCTTTTCAATGATGGCCTAGGAACAGTGGGTTAACTGCCTGTTCAGGGGCAGAACGACAGATTTGTACCTTGTCAGCTTGGGGGTTTGAACTTGCAACCTTCCGGATACTAGTCCAACGCTCTAACCCCACATGTTGTATGTCTAGGGACCCATGCCAAATCTTTTTGGTCTCCTGAGGGGGGAAAAGGTTTTGTCGTGCCCTCTTCACAACTTTCTTGGTATGTTTGGACCATGATAGTTCTTTGGTGATGTCAACACCAAGGAACTTGAAACTCTCAACCTGCTCCACTACAGGTAGTATACTCCTCAATGCCATTGGATGAATCCCAGAACATATTCCAGTCTGTGTTAGCAAAACAGTCCTGTAGTGTAGCATCCGTGTCATCTGACCACTTCCGTATTGAGCGAGTCACTGGTACATCCTGCTTTAGTTTTTGCTTGTAAACAGGAATCCGGAGGATAGCATTATGGTCAGATTTGCCAAATGGAGGGCGGGGGAGAGCTTTGTATGCATCTCTGTGTCTGGAGTAAAGGTGGTCTGGAGTTTTTTTCCTTTGGTTGCACATGTGACATGCTGGTAAGAATTTGGTAAAACTGATTTAAGTTTGCCTGCATTAAAGTCCCCGGCCACTAGGGGCACCGCTTCTGGATGAGCATTTCCTTGTTTTCTTATGGCCTTATAGAGTTGGTTGAGTGTAGTCTTTGTGCCAGCATCGGTTTGTGGTGGTAAATAGATGGCTACGAATAATATAGATGAGAACTCTCTTGGTAGATAGCGTGGTCTACAGCTTATCATAAGGTACTCTACCTCAGGCGAGCAATACCTCAAGACTTATTCTGTTATTGACAAAAAGACACACACCCCCCACCCCTCGTCTTACCAAATATAGCATCTCTGTTCTTCCAGTGCATGGAAAATCCCTCCAGCTCTATATTCTCTGTGTCGTCGTTCAGCCACAACTCGGTGTCCCGTTGGTAGGAGTGGCAGTTTACTCGCTCGCCTACGAATTCTCAGAAGGCAGCCCGATCTGCGCACTATCTTCCTCGTCTTTTCTTCACGTAAATGACATGGATTTGGGCCTGTTCCCGGGAGAGCATATATCCTTCTCGTCGGACTCATTAAAGGAAAAAGATTTTTCCAGTTCGTGGTGAGAAGTTATTTTCGTCATAAGAGACGGTAACAGCAACATTATGTACAAAATAAGTTACAAAATAAGTTACAAACAATACAAAAAAAACTAACAAAATAGCACATTGGTCATGGGGCATGTATAATATCAGCCGTCCTCTTCGGCGCCATTTTGTGACACACCTTGTGTGTTAGTGGCGGACGGCTGGCTTGGGTCTCCAATCTATTCCGTTGTCTGTTCTCATCCACAACACCCTCTTGCAGGTACTACCTTCTTCATCTTCTCTGCTTCCTAAAGCAGGATAAGTGGACAAAAGAGAACGAGAGGGGGTAAAAAGAGGCAGGGGTGTTAAACTGTTCAGGCCGTGCTGGGAGTCATGACTCCTGTGCTGCAGGGCAAGTGGGCAGGCATCGCCACAGACACCTACGGCGTAACATTATACGGGCTTCTGTTGTTAAGTCAAACTACCTCTGCAACTACTTCTTGCCGTACTTGAGGAACACCTTGTTTCCAAAACGTTGTGTTTCACTTTGAGGACCATATCTATGAGTGGCGATGGCCTCTAGTTAAGTAGACTGTGGACGCGATGGCCTCTAGTTAAGTAGACTGTGGACGCGATGGCCTCTAGTTAAGTAGACTGTGGACGCGATGGCCTCTAGTTAAGTAGACTGTGGACGCGATGGCCTCTAGTTAAGTAGACTGTGGACGCGATGGCCTCTAGTTAAGTAGACTGTGGACGCGATGGCCTCTAGTTAAGTAGACTGTGGACGCGATGGCCTCTAGTTAAGTAGACTGTGGACGCGATGGCCTCTAGTTAAGTAGACTGTGGACGCGATGGCCTCTAGTTAAGTAGACTGTGGACGCGATGGCCTCTAGTTAAGTAGACTGTGGACGCGATGGCCTCTAGTTAAGTAGACTGTGGACGCGATGGCCTCTAGTTAAGTAGACTGTGGACGCGATGGCCTCTAGTTAAGTAGACTGTGGACGCGATGGCCTCTAGTTAAGTAGACTGTGGACGCGATGGCCTCTAGTTAAGTAGACTGTGGACGCGATGGCCTCTAGTTAAGTAGACTGTGGACGCGATGGCCTCTAGTTAAGTAGGCTGTGGACGCGATGGCCTCTAGTTAAGTAGACTGTGGACGCGATGGCCTCTAGTTAAGTAGACTGTGGACGCGATGGCCTCTAGTTAAGTAGACTGTGGACGCGATGGCCTCTAGTTAAGTAGACTGTGGACGCGATGGCCTCTAGTTAAGTAGACTGTGGACGCGATGGCCTCTAGTTAAGTAGACTGTGGACGCGATGGCCTCTAGTTAAGTAGACTGTGGACGCGATGGCCTCTAGTTAAGTAGAATGTGGACGCGATGGCCTCTAGTTAAGTAGACTGTGGACGCGATGGCCTCTAGTTAAGTAGACTGTGGACGCGATGGCCTCTAGTTAAGTAGACTGTGGACGCGATGGCCTCTAGTTAAGTAGACTGTGGACGCGATGGCCTCTAGTTAAGTAGACTGTGGACGCGATGGCCTCTAGTTAAGTAGACTGTGGACGCGATGGCCTCTAGTTAAGTAGACTGTGGACGCGATGGCCTCTAGTTAAGTAGACTGTGGACGCGATGGCCTCTAGTTAAGTAGACTGTGGACGCGATGGCCTCTAGTTAAGTAGACTGTGGACGCGATGGCCTCTAGTTAAGTAGACTGTGGACGCGATGGCCTCTAGTTAAGTAGACTGTGGACGCGATGGCCTCTAGTTAAGTAGACTGTGGACGCGATGGCCTCTAGTTAAGTAGACTGTGGACGCGATGGCCTCTAGTTAAGTAGACTGTGGACGCGATGGCCTCTAGTTAAGTAGACTGTGGCGCGATGGCCTCTAGTTAAGTAGACTGTGGACGCGATGGCCTCTAGTTAAGTAGACTGTGGACGCGATGGCCTCTAGTTAAGTAGACTGTGGTCTATAAATCTATAGTAAGTGATGCCTTCTCAACATGGCTCCTCGTGTTTAACTCTGAAATAGAAGAAGGTACATTTCTACACACCTTTTATAGGAAGAGTGTTAATGTTCCCACACGGCCATATCTCCATGTTACGTCGCTTGTTTATGGAAGACAGACGGAAGATATAGGCCGACGCCTGTGCTAATTAGCTATCTTGGGTGTTCTGAACATCTCTGTGCAAGCCATCTGGGGAGGAAGTCAACTGGGGAGGAAGTCAACTGGGGAGGAAGTCAACTGGGGAGGAAGTCAACTGGGGAGGAAGTCAACTGGGGAGGAAGTCAACTGGGGAGGAAGTCAACTGGGGAGGAAGTCAACTGGGGAGGAAGTCAACTGGGGAGGAAGTCAACTGGGGAGGAAGTCAACTTGGGAGGAAGTCAACTGGGGAGGAAGTCAACTGGGGAGGAAGCCATCTGGGGAGGAAGTCAACTGGGGAGGAAGTCAACTTGGGAGGAAGTCAACTGGGGAGGAAGTCAACTGGGGAGGAAGTCAACTGGGGAGGAAGTCAACTGGGGAGGAAGTCAACTGGGGAGGAAGCCAACTGGGGAGGAAGTGTAGTTCATCAACTGGATATGGATCTAAACTGCTACAGTAAGTGTATTTTTATTATTTGGAAAGATTATTTCTCGCTGACATGAAAGGGGTATATCAGCATTCGTTTTGAAAACCGTTTCGAAAGCGATGATTTATTGACGTTTCTAAACGTTAAAACACACAACGTCAGAATTGTAGTTTTCACAGAGCCAAATGTGGGCGAATGAAATGACTGAAAACCTTACATAAGAAGATAGTTCTCGGGTGTTACCTCTCACCCAGTCATTTATGATGCAGGTCTACCACTTTATTTAGGCTTTTCAATGTCTTATAGGCCTGTCATGCAAACATACAAAATGTTCAATCAATCATTCACTTGTGTGTCATGCCTATAATTTCCACTCGGACATCACAGTGCCACCTCTCCCTGTCTTCTCTACCCCCTCCCTGTCTTCCCCAACACACCTCTCTCTGTCTTCCCCAACCTCCCCCTATCTTCCCCAAACACTTCCCCCCCCCCGTCTTCATCAGCACACACCTACAGTAGGGCTCTATTTTCGGCTGCCGTTAAGGTGGTGCTAGTGTCATCACGTCCTCACAAACCCATGACACATTCGACAATGCCGCTGACTTTATAGGCAATTTGAGACTGACTGATCTACAAATCACTTTGCATCATAAATAACTACTCAATATTTTTGTTTAGATCAGTCAGTCAGTCACAATTTACTCATGATACATCACGGCTTTGATGCTCTCGAACATGGCCACAGTTCACCTAAAACTGGGGATTTGTGCAGAATCAATGAGATAATAAGACACAGTTAATCATAACAGATAAGATTTTAATATTTTATCTATTGTATAAACTATACAGCCAACATACAACTCAAACTTTGGCATAAAATAAACTACATGTCCACATCTTATCTTTTAATGTGGGTTGATAGTCTGTGTTAGTTGTTTGTCTTTCAAAAATAGAAGCCTATTTACAGAATTGATGTGGACTGTTTCCAGGCAGCACAGTCACATTCATGCCTGATTATTTGAAATGTATTTTTTAAAGAAAAAACTATTGTGGACAGAGAGACTCATTGGACTGCACTGCGGAGCCGGAGTTGTCGAGTAGCTGAAGGGGCCCCTTGTGCCATTTCCTGCAATTGAAGTTGTGCCACTTCCATTCTTTAAACAAACACAGGAAGTGCTCTGCAGCCACATTTATTTACATACCACAGGAACTAAAGAACAATTCATTGACCCTGCTCAAGATCACTCCAATGGTACACTCTTAGAAAAAAATGTGTTGTTTCCAGGTAGAACTCTTTAGGTTCCAAGTAGAACCATTTTGGGTTCCATGTACAACCCTTTTGTCACGTCCTGATCTTAGTTCCTTTTTTATGTCTCTATTTTAGTTTGGTCAGGGCGTGAGTTGGGGTGGGCATTCTGTGTTTTGTTCTGTGTGTTAGATTTCTATGTGTTTGGCCTGGTATGGTTCCCAAACAGAGGCAGCTGTCAATCATTGTCTCTGATTGAGAACCATACTTAGGCAGCCTGTTTTCCCACTATGGGTTGTGGGTAGTTGTTTTTGTGTGTATTGCACCTTGCAGAACTGTTCGTTTGTCGTGTTGTATTTTTTGTTCAAGTATTCATATTTATTAAAAGTATTATGAATACTTACCACGCTGCACCTTGGTCCTCTTTCTCCTTCTCCCGACGACAATCGTTACACCTTTCCACAGAGGGTTCTACATGTAACCCAAAATGGTTCTACCCGGGACCAAAACGCTTTTTTACCTGGAACCAAAAATGTCCTCCAATGGGGTCACCCGAAGAACACCTCTGGAACCCTTTTCTCTAAGAGTGTAGTAGATAGCAACCTCAAATGACTATATAATAAATGACACACCTATGGGAATCGGTTGAAATATCAGCATTTACTTTTCTCAACCACATAAAACCATGGACACATAACAATAACAAGACAGCTAATACCACTAACATTATAGAACAAAATCACATATAGACACATTAAACATCTGTCAGTGGTTGGTTTTAATCAGTTATTCGGGTATAACAAAAAAATAAATGCTATCCTGTCTGCCAAGGGTAAAAACAGCATTTAAGATGTTGGTGAGACTGACTGAGCCTCCACCAGTAGTCCTCAATAATTGCCTGACAGTATGTCCCCTTGCTGTACGTACACAACCTGACCCATGAACCAGCATGGGTGTGAACTTCCTAGCATCTCTTCCCCATCCTGTCTATCTATTGTTTTAGAAATGAACTATTGTGCTTTTTCCGGGCTTTCATGTCAGCAGAGGTTTTAAATGAGTTAGAAAAGGTTGTCTGGAAAAGGGCCCAGTTCTCTGTCACAAATTGGAACCTATTATTTATTTTTTTCATTTTTATTATTGCTTTTTGGGGAAGACATTTTTGTCTGTCCATTTAGAATGTAAATGAAGGCTTTATTCTCTCAATTTAAATGAGATTAGTCGTTTCACATAACAAAATGAACAACTAAATCAACAACTATAGACTATCGAAAATGAAGGAAATATAATATGACAAATTATTACAAACAAATCGTTATTTTCATATGAATTAATACATCGGGAAATCATTAAATGCCATGTTTTAGCGCTTTCATGTTTTTTGCAAGCTATACACTATTTGATACAGATCGGTTGTTGTTGTTTTTCAGCTGGAAGATGATTACCTGACTTTGTATAGGACAAACAAGCAGTCTGATATTACGTTTACTCAGCACGGGAGCCACCTGGATAACAAGTCAAAACAATGAGGGTGCTGCTATTGTTTTGGTTTTCCACAACGGAACTTGCTTCAGCAGGAGACAAAAACCAACTGGGGGAGAAAAAAAAAACGTTTTAAGTGTATATAGAAAACAGGATGCAGGAGCTTGAATGTACAATTCAAAGTCGCAACACGTTGTACTTTGGCAGGGAATAGAGAGCCTCATTTGTCATCCGTTTGCCAATAAGGCATAAATGTAGCATATAAAATATTTAAATCAATGGTTGTTGTTGGATTATGTGGGAATGATGCTTTTGCTAATTTTACTGCAAATCTCTGTCTGGGGAGCCACTGGAGCAGACACTGGCGGAGAAGAAACCGTGTGCACATCCAATGCCTGTTTCACTGTTCATATAGAGGGAGTCAGCTTCGAAGACGCTCGTATGAAATGTGTAGATAACGGGGGTTACTTGGTAACAACTAAAGACAAAGCTGAGGAAGCAGAGCTTCAATCAATCCTTACACAGATCGACTTAAGGAATCGCAATTTGGACTACAAATGTTGGATCGGACTGCAATTACATAAGGGGGACTGCATTATAACGGGCTTGAGTCTCAGAGGTTTTAAGTGGATATCTGGAAGTGAAACTTCCCAATATTCCAACTGGGAGAAGGAACCTCGCAGCACCTGCACAGAAGAGCGTTGCGTATTGGTATACTATTCTTTATCCGGTCGCAATGATTTAAAATGGACGGATGGATCTTGCAAAGAAAAGGCTTTTTACGCTTGCAAATTCTACTTCAAGGGAATGTGTAAACCTTTGTTGTTGGCAGGAGGGGAGCAAGTGAATTACAAGCTCCCATTCTCAGCAAATCCATTAAATGAGGATAATAACTTGACCGCGTTTCCATTTGGAACATATGCTGAAATAAGATGTAATGGCAATTACCACTTTTCTATTTGTAAGTTAACGGATGGTGTCTATGGCTGGACTATCCCCGGTCCGTTTTGCGCCACGGATAAACAGAGTTGTGGCTATAAAAACGGTGGATGTGATCATGTGTGCTTTGATAGTGACCCCGGTGGTATTCGTTGTGGATGCAAGGACGGTTATGTGTTAGGACAGGACAGAGTATCTTGTGACTTAAAGGAACATTGTCACAGTTCTCCATGTCAATACCAATGCGTAACAGGACAAACGGGGTTCTCGTGCGTATGCCCAAGCGGCTTCCAATTGGATAAAGACCAATTTGGTTGTATCGATGTCGATGAATGCCAAATGAATGCCTGCGACGGTAATCATTGCGTCAATACCCAAGGTAGTTACACTTGTGAGTGCAATAAAGGCTACAGAATGGTTGAGGGCAAATGCCACGATATAGACGAGTGCACTGAAACTAGATGTCCACAAATATGTCTTAACTCTGAAGGATCCTTCTCCTGCCATTGCATCGCAGGGTTCACTGTGTCCGAGGACGGTCATACTTGTATAGATATAGACGAATGCCTCAGTAATCGATGCGAGGACAAATGCACTAATACCATTGGTAGTTTCATGTGTTCTTGCCATCAGCACTTCCGGTTACACCCTAATGGAATCACCTGCATTCGAGATGTGACTGTTGTTTCCACTGTTGAAACGTCAAATGTTTATAGAGACAACGACCAACACGACGAGACCATTGACACTATAACCATATCTAAGGTTGAATTACAGAACGAGCCTCAGTTCACCGACGGACCACCTCAAGGCACTATTACGCAGGACATTACGCGCGAGGAGCCATCCAGCAAAACCACTGGAACGAGTTGGTTTACGCATAATGACTCTTTTTTGAGCTCGTGGCTGTTTATTGGCATTATTGCTTCTCTTGTTCCACTACTTCTTCTAATTGCAGTAACCTCTGGTATTGTCATGTTTCGATGTAGTCGTTCAAAAAGAGAAGCGAGGAAGAAAATCGCCACTGCTGACAGTTATTGTTGGGTGGCTTCTGGTATAGAGACTCAGTTAGAAAAATTTGACGGGTCACTTGAAAGCACGGCGTGAAATAGTGTCAACTCGGGAATGTAAAAACAATATAATTCTGACATTGCATTATTTACGAATATATAAATAAAACGTGTTCATAAAATTATGTTTTTTTAAAAAGTATGTCTGAGATCCTTGACTGTGCTTCAAAAAAGCACATATTTTATATGATCATTCATAAAGGTTACAATCGTATTTAATCATCATAACAACCTGGTCTCAGCGTATTTCCCAATATTCTGTACGTACATACATCAGAGACACTCCATTTAGTATAATATGTTATGTTTCATATGGTATGTATTAAAAAAGCTAGGTGGCTAACGCTAGCAAGAGGGTTAGGTTAAAGGGTTAGCTAACATACTTAGTAGTTGCAATGTAGCTACAAAGTAGAAACTAGTTGAAAAGTTGCTAGTTAGCAAAAATGCTAAAGTTGTCCATGATGAGATTTTAACAAGCAACCTTTGGGTTGCTAGACATTTACATTATACACCCACCCATCTACCACGACCAGACCAACCACTCACCTTTTCTTTTTTGCCTTAAGTAACTTTCTGTCTTGCGTAACTATACTAAACTTAACATGTCATACTAATTTGAGTGACCCAGATTTACATTTACAACGTTACGTCTAGTCTATGAGACCAGGCTAGTCATAAGAGTTGCTTCATGTTCAGATGGCATGTTTTTCATTACACCTGAAATGTTTGGCCTAATTTACTTGAATACTTCAAGTCTTCAATTTACTTGAAATGATATGATACAATGTTGTATTTGAGCAATAAGGCGTGGGTGGGTGTGGTATATGGACAATATACCATGGCTAAGGGCTGTTCTTATGCACGACGTGGTATATTGGCCATATACAGTACCACAAACACCCGGGGTGCCTTATTGCTATTATAAACTGGTTACCAACATAATTAGAGCAGTAAAAATAAAAATGTTTTGTCGTACCCCTGGTATACTATCTGATATAGCAGGGCTTTCAGCCAATCAGCAATCAGGGCTCAAACCATCCAGTTTATAATATTCTATATTAATATTATAATATTACACTGACACATTTTAATAAAGTAGGCTTATCAATGAATGATTAGAAATATATTATTATATAATTCTATATATATAAAATATGAATACAAATAAACAAAAACCCCGCGTGTGCCAGTGGCAGTGAGCCACGCATGATAAATTCCACCTTCAATATTTGAGGAAGTGAAGTCACTTGGAATCTGCAATTGACAATAAATAATAACTCCAAAAGTTATATAAAAACATTAAATTCAAGGCACACTTAAACCGTGTTGATTTCTTCACTATTATTCTACAAAGTAGAAAATAGTAAAATTAAAGAAAAACACTTAAATGAGTAGGTGTGTCCAAACATTTGACTGGTACTGTATATATAGATCAACTCAGGATCTGTGTGGTTAGAGTGTCTGCCCTGAGATTGGAAGGTTGTGAGTTCAATCCCCTGCCGAGTCTTCGCTTGGTACTCAACATTAAGGAGATAATGTAGATTGGAAGGTTGTGAGTTCAATCCCCTGCCGAGTCTTCGCTTGGTACTCAACATTAAGGAGATAATGTAGATTGGAAGGTTGTGAGTTCAATCCCCTGCTGAGTCTTCGCTTGGTACTCAACATTAAGGAGATAATGTAGATTGTAAGAAAGGCCCTGCAATAGGCCAGCGTCCTGTCTAGGCTGTGCACTTGTACATCAAGCTGCCTCATGCTACAGAAACAGGAGATAAGGCAGGAGCCTATATGAGCCGCTCTCCCACAAGCCAAGGCTACATACTAGCATACCTATGCTAACTATGGCCCCTGCTACATTGTTTATGATGAAATGATGTCCATTTACTTTGATGATTTGACTTCCTAAAAACAGCAGTGTGCCTGACTGCTTAGCTACTGAATATGTGATGCTCCATAACATTGGCAATTAACTAACCTGTTCTTGGCAATACTTTCTTCGTTCTCTATTCAGTAAAAAGTGTATGTTATAAATGTCAGTGTCCAGTTGCAGGTGGACATGGACATTAGCCAAAAAACTAAGAATATTTAGAAAGATATTAAATCCACATTTTGTATTGAGTAAGAAATGCCGCTTGCATGTTTGTAGATAGATATCTGTTCCGGTCGCACTGTGTGACAGTTATCACAGCTACAAAATTGGCTATATTGGCTATATCGTAAAAAATCATGAATAAAACATAAAAACTTTTTGGTCTTAATTTAAGGTAAGGCATAAGGTTAGCAGTGTAGTTAAGGTAAGGTTTAAAATCCGATTTTATCAAGATAAAATATAAATAGGCAGGGTTTAGACATTATCATGACTTTGTGGCAGTGGTAACTAGTGATGACCCTGTGTGACACGCTATCATCTACATGTGGTTGCAGGAGTATCGCATAGACATGACTAGTTCCTGCAAAGATGTTGGGAAATGCAAGATGCCAAGCAGCTAAAATCGGAGGGAACTCTTCACTTGATGGAAAACGTTGATTTAATATCTTTCTGAATAATTTCATTTTTTTTTTTTTTGGAGAACCACCTGTAAAAGGACAAGGACATTTATAAAATACACTTGTATTTATTATGGATCCTCATTAGCTGCTGCAGCTACTTCTCCCGGGGTCCAGCAAAATTAAGGAAGTGTATACAATTTTAAAAACATTTACAATACAAGGCAAAGGGTGGTTACTTTGAAGAATCTCAAATATAAAATAATTTGGATTTGTTTAACACTTTTTTTGCTTAATACATGATTCCATGTGTTATTTCATAGTTTTGATGTCTTCACTACTATGCTACAATGTAGAAAATTGTCAAAAATAAAATTTTAAAAACCCTTGAATGAGTAGGTGTGTCCAAACTTCTGACTGATTGTAGGTAGGCTAACTGAAATGTAAATCCTCCTAGCTAGCTGGCTAACGTTAGCTAGCCATTAGCTGGCTCCTGAATGAGTAATGAGGTGTAGTGAGTAACTACCTCTTTCTAACTGAGGTCTTTACTTTGCAACTTCAGCGTAAAACAGGTAGAAAAATGATTTGTTTCCTATAGCTCTAGGTTCTGTGTGCTACAATCCAATTTAAAATGAGCTAGTTGATTCAGCCGCACCAATTATGATTTAACTTTTGTATGGTAATGAAGAAACCTTCAAAATAAAAGCCCGCATTTCAACACATTGTAATTTAAATAACTAATTCAAAATATATTGCATTTTAGTCAGAATCCACTTTTATTGTGCTAATAAAACAATGCAATTAGTAATTGATGAAAAAATGTATATATGGTTTTAAAAACATTTTCTAAGAACAATAATAAAAAATACAATGTTGAGACTGGTATATTGAGATTATTGGGCTATGGAGAAAAACCTTACTACCTGTCTCAGCTACAGTGGGGTGGAAAATACTTGGTAGGGTCTCTACAAATCAAGCATGAACCCGATGTCATGTTAGCCTGTGTTACCTTCTCGACGAATGTTCCCCTAAGAGGAATGTTCCCCTAGAGTCTGTCCAATGATATTGATTTCAGCAGTGCCCACGGGAGATTTGAATTCAGCTTTCTCCAAACTCCTCCTTCTTCTTCCAGCAGCCCGTTTCACTTCCGAGAGAAATATCGAATTCCCCCAAAATAGCCTTGAACACTTTGAATAATCCTAAAAAATAAGATTTGTTGAAATACCATCCTGTATTAGTAAAATAAATACCTCTTAATGCAATATACACGCTCTCTGATGTGTCTTAATCATTATAGGTTTTACATTGGAGCTAAAAATGACAATCAATTTTCTTTGACACGTTAACAATCTTACAGTACTGTATAGTGAGCTGTTTAATGATATTTCATCATTTTACAGTGTAAACCAAACTGAAACACCATCTGATAGGCTCAACCATCAGTATGGGTTTCACATTGTCGATAAAGAGGAAAATCAACCCAAATGGTCTTTGGCACGTTGGGTGTGGCTTCTGCATTGGATTTTTGCTCTCATTTAGTCTATTACAACCCTGCTGTCCACTTGTGTATGAGGACCTCGAGTGGTATACATTGGTACTGTTCCATTCGAAGTTGGCTTGTTCAGTAATTTGAAATTAGAACACAAAAAAACTGATGGGGGAATGAAAACCTTATAGAATATGTACGTCTCCCAAGTCATTATATATTTGGAACTAGGTGATCATAAAAGCATAATAATATCATAAAACACTTTATACTGTTTTGATGTAAATCATTTATCTTAATAAATAGGTTGACAGTTTATCAATATGAATCAATAAAAACGATAGGATGGTTGATCAATAAGACGACACGTCATTTTTAATCAAGCTATTAACTTATAATTCCAGTGACACAAAGTTATTGACGCTAAAATAAAGTGTCATTTAATTAAAATAGTGATTTGTTTCTCAGTAAGCCGTTGAAACACAAAGCAGAGGACAATGTTCAATGTTGTTAAATGTGCAGTGTGTTCAATCAAGCAAGAATGTCTTGACAGAAGAAAACGGGGGAAAAAACAAAAGTATCCAATTGACTGAAGCGTGTAGATCCAGCCATTTCACACGCACTGACGCAATCTCCCTCCGCAACTGTTGAAATCAATATAATTTGACAGACTTCTCCACATAGCCTCCTAGGGGAACATTCGTCGACAAGGAAGCCCAGTGGTCAGAGCGTTGGGCTGGATCGAATCCCCGAGCTGACAAGGTACACATCTGTCGTTCTGCCGCTGAGCAACACTGTTCCCCGGGCACCGAAGACGTGGATGTCGATTATAGCAGACCCACTGCACCTCTCTGATTCAGAAGGGTTGGGTTAAATGCGGAAGACACATTTCTGTTGAATGTATTCAGTTGTGCAACTGACTAGGTATCATTCTTTCCCAGGCTGACACGACAGCTGTCGTCAGTCTTTGACTGATAAAGCGTTATAGCTACAAACTCAAAATGGTGAGTTGTTTGGCGAGCTATCTACACTCTTTTGCGAAACTTCGCTTGATAGCTATTTATTGATTTTAATATGAATTAGACGCACGCTTGCTAGTTGGCTAAATAACAAGTTGGTAAACGTTAGCATTTATTGTGAGCAAAACTATGGGGGACATGCTTCATTATTTATTTTTGTATAAACATAAGGACATTTTTGTTAACAAAACAAAAATATGTAAAGTGTCTGTCACATGTTTCATGAGCTGAAAAAAAAGATCTCCGAAATTTTCCATATGCTCAAAGCTTATTTCTCTCAAATTTGGTGCGCAAATGTGTTTACATCCCTGTTAATGAGCATTTCTCCTTTGCCAAGATAATCCCTCCACCTGACAGGTGTGGCACATCCAGAAGCTGATTTAAACAGCATGATCATTACACAGGTGCACCTTGTGCTGGGGACAAAAGGCCACTCTAAACTGTACAGTTTTGTCACACAATGCCACAGATGTCTTAAGTTTTGAAGCGCGCTGCAATTGGCATGCTGGTTACAGATAATTTAATGTTCATTTCTCTATCATAAATCTCATCCAATGTGCTTTTAGAGAATTTGGCAGTACGTCCAACCGGCCTCAACTGATAAAAGTGAAAGGTTCTTCATGGGGCCATCGCTATGAACAGATATGCACCTCAGTCCATCAGGTAAGGGGTTGTCTATTTTGCAGGCAATGGTAACGTACTTATGTACAAATATTTTAAAGTACTACTTAAGTAATTTTGGGGTATCTGTACTTTACTTTTGTACTCCACTACATTCCTATAGAAAATATACATTTTCCCCGACATCCAAAAGTAAATTTTTATATTTTGAATGCTTAGCAGGACAGGAAAATGGTCCAATTCACACATCCCAGGTCATCCCTACTGCCTCTGATCTGGTGGACTCACTAAACAGAGAACATCCCAGGTTATCCCTACTGCCTCTGATATGGTGGACTCACTAAACAGACATGTTTTATTTGTAAATTATGTCTGAGTGTTGATGTATGCCCCTGGCTATCCATAATTTAAAAAAAATTTAAACAAGAATGGTGTCATCTGGTTTATTACTATAAGAATGTTAAATGATTTATATTTTTAATACGTATGCATATTTTAGCAATTACATTTTACTTTTTTTTTTTTTATACTGAAGTACATTTTAAAACGAAATACTTAGACTTCTACTCAAGTAGTATTTTACTGGGTGACTTTTACTTGAATCATTTTCTATTTGTAACATTCCTACTGATATTGCCCTAAAAAGAAATACTTTACCCAAGTTCCCATTGACATATCATAGTTATTCAGATCCCCTAACAATACAGTTTGCAAGTCCACCTGAACCACGTTATTATGAAATGACACATCCATTCCTGGAACCTGAATCCAAAAGTGAGCCACTGATGGACAGTACCAGAAAATGTCTTTATTGACTTTGTTTTCCTTGTGGCAGTCTGCACAAGGCTGACTGTTCAATGCCCCCAACACACTGAGTGGACAAAACATTAAGGACACCTTTTTAATATTGAGCTGCACCCCCTTTTACCCTCTGAACAGCCTCAGTTCGTCAGGTCATAGACTCTACAAGGTGTCGCAAGCATTTCACGTAGATGCTGGCCCCATGTTGACTCCAATGATTCGCACAGTTATGTCAAGTTGGCTGAATGTCCTTTGGGTGGTGGACCATTCTTGATACACACGGGGAAACTGGTGAGCGTGGAAAAACCCAGCAGTGTTGCAGTTCTTGATACACTCAAACCGGCATGACTGATACCTACTACCATGCCCCATTTCAAAGGCACAAATCTTTTGTCTTGCCCATTCACCCTCTGAATGGCGCACAAGCCATTTCTCAATTGTCTCAAAGGCTTAAAAATCCTTCCTGTCTCCTCCCCTACTTCTACCCTGATTTTGAAATGGATTTAACTGGTGTCATCAATAAGGGATCCTAATTTTCACCTTGTCAGTCTGTCATGGAAACAACAGAAGTTCCTAAATGTTTTGTAACAAGTATGTTATATAATAGCTTAAATTGAAACGGATTGATGTGTCATCTGTTTTCTACGTCCGTTCATAGACCCGATGCCGAGGTATTCGGACATCAAAGACCTGTTCCCAACTCACTTTTACTTCATATGGCATTGTTTTCAAACCTTTTGACTTGAAGTAAAACAAATTATATTTATACTGAATCATTTTCAGCCATTTATGATTTAATGGACTAATTATTTAATTTCTTTAATTGTCTCGAACTTTTGTGGCAGAGCTGCGATGAGTTGGTTATAATTTGGTATTGAGCGTACACCTCCACATACACTGTTAGTTGCTTGTGTGACAATTTTTACCGTCCTTGTTTACAATGTCCTTCATAAATATTATTCCCTTGTACATTTTCTTCCAATAGTTTTTTTTCTTTTCTCTAGCAGTACATTGACGTTGAACCATAATATTTGCTGCAATATTAGAACGGACTTTTCTGGAGGATGGAATTTAACTGTATAGAAAGAATACTTTAAACAGAGATCCATTGTCAATCCACGACAATGTTAGGTTTTAATCTGTAGAAAGGCAAAAAGTCCATGTTGCCCAGCAACAGCCCCAAAACATCACTGCTCTAGAGATCTGCATAGAGGAATGGGCCAAAATACCAGCAACAGTGTGTGAAAACCTTACAGAGAACGTTTGACCTCTGTCATTGCTAACAAAGTATTGAGAAACTTGTTATTGACCAAATACTTATTTTCCACCATAATTTGCAAATAAATTCATTAAAAATCCTACAATGTGATTTTCTGGATTTTTTTTTTTTCTCATTGTCTGTCATAGTTGAAGTGTACCTATGATAAATTAGACCTCATCTTTTTAAGTGGGAGAACTTGCACAATTGGTGGCTGACAATACTTTTTTGCCCCACTGTATTGTTTAAAGGTAACATCTCTTTTCATATTTATGCAAACCTGTCCAAAACACAATTTAAGAATGAGGATACTGTATGTTTAAGGCTAGGCACAAATAACTGAACTGCTCACTTGTGTCTGTACGTATACAGACAAGGAGGCATACAAAGGTATGTCTATTGGTATATTATGCAGATCACATTTACCATCCCTTACCTCTTCAATGACTCCCATAGGCCTCTACACTATGGACAAGGTGAATGAAAACCATAATCGGGACTTTTTTTTTCACCACAAAAACCTATTGTGAAGGCCAGCATCCCGGAGATGCCTCTTCACTGACCTTGAGACTGTTTTGCGGGTACTATTTAATGAAGCTGCCAGTTGGACTTGAGGCGTCTGTTGGTCAAACTAGAAACTCTAATGAACTTGTCCTCTTGCTCAGTTGTGCACCAGGGCCTCACACACTGGTTAGTCAGTTCTCTGAAGGGAGTAGTACACAGCTTTGTAAGATCCTCAGTTTCTTGGTAATTTCTCATTTCTGTACACACCGGGATCTGCTGGCTAGAGCTAGTTTACAATGTATGGACTTCTAGAAAGAATAAGTCCTCAGACATCAAAAAGGAGGACCAAGGCACTTTTCATATACTTCCTCAGAATGCTTTTGAGTACTCCCTGACGAAGGCCATACATTTTTTAAACTTTGTTTCCATTGAACATGCCATACAAAAAGGCATTTTAATTCATTATTTGAATAGTGCCTTAGCGGCACTTCACGTCCTCAAGTGGTCCTCTGCCGACACCACCTCCCATTGCACTATGTATTAACACATTTTAGAACACAAAAGGGAAGGTTTTGGTAGAGCTGTGAACTCGCTCCTTTCATATTGATCTATTTGCATAAATAGTTGATTTACTATTGACCTCCAGTGAGTGTTTTTGAGATTTATCCTAAATCAAAGAGGGATAATTAGATTCAGCATAAAGACAAATTCTTACTCGTAGCCAATAGTTAGGCCTACATACAATAAATATAGGCACAGAATTGACCAAACAGTTCCATATATCTTTAATAGATTGAATTCAAATATGTATCAATACTTGTCATTTTACACATGTTAACGATCTAACCATTGCCTCAAACCAGGTGTTATCCTGGACTGCACCCTCTTTCCACCACATCTGTTGCTGAAACCCAGATCCAAGCATTTATCGTCTCGACTACTGCAACTCACTACGCTCCAAATGGTGGCGAACTCCTCCCCCACACTGACATCACACTCGTTTCCCTTTAAGCCCCTCCCCCTTGGTTTCATGGTTTTGTTTCTTCCACAATGGTAAAAGCGACATTGAAAATAAGTCCCATGTATTATAATAAACAGGGACACTATCAATGTTGTCACCATCCAATGAATATATATATATGGATAAAACATCAAATACATTTAAGTGTTTTTGAAAATAACATACCTGGTTACCTGCATTAAGTACCAACTTCAGTTCTGCAAAACATAAGGCAGATTGTAGTTCTGGACGAGCCTTGTGAACAGAATACACGACAGTATCGTCCACATACAAGTGGAGGTTACAATTTCTTACAAACCAATAGTGTTTATATAGATAGTAAAAAGTACAGGGCCCAAAATCGACCCTGGGGGGCAGGGGCACCTTTAGTACTAAAGGAAACTTTACTTAACACCAGAAGTGTCCTCTCGGGCAGGTTGTTTTCGAACCAAATGCAGGTTGCCTGACCCAGGCCAATTTTTATTTAAGTAGGCAAGTCAGTTAAGAACAAATTCTTATTTTCAATGATGGCCTAGGAACAGTGGGCTAACTGCCTTGTTCGGGGGCAGAACGACAGAATTTTACCTGGTCAGCTCGGGGATTCGATCTGGCAACCTTCCACCTTCCGCCAAAATTGGTCAACACAACCGAAAGACTTCCACAGGTCTATAAAAAGGGCAGCACAATGTAATTGATCAGCAAAGACGTAGCAGATAAGTGTTCATAGCACTATAACTGATTCAATGAGGTGAAGCACTTCTCACAGTCAGTACAAGAGTACGACTTCTCTCCTGTACTTATTCGCTGGTGGTGTTTGACGGTACCCACATTCAGAACATTGATAAGGCTTTTTTTCCTGTGTGCACTCTCTTATGAACGGTTAGATGACTTGGTGAGGTGAAATCCTTCCCCACGTTTAGAGCAGGAGTAAGGTTTTATTCCTGTGTGTTTTACTTGCGAAGGTTCAGGCTGTCCAGATGAGATTCTTCCACACTCGTCAGATCATTAGTAAGGCTTCTCCCCTGTGTGCACTCTGATGAAGTGTTAGATTGCTTGATGTGGTGAAGCATTTCCCGCAGTCAGAGCAGCAGTAAGGCTTCTCGCCAGAATGTTTCCGCAGGTGTCTTTCAAGATATGATGGGAATGGGAAACTCTTCCCACAGTCAGAGCAGGAGTAAGGCTTCTCCCCTGTGTGAGTTATCCGATGAGAGGTTAGATGACTTGATGTGGTGAAGCATTTCCCACAGTCAGAGCAGGAGTACGGTTTCTCTCCAGAATGTTTACGCAGGTGTATTTCAAGATATGATGGGAATGGGAAACTCTTCTCACAGTGAGGACAGTGGTGAGGCTTCTCTCCAGTGTGTGTTCGCTGGTGCACATTCAAGCCACTCAGTTGCGAGAAACTCATCCCACAGACCGAGCAGGAATAAGGCTTCTCTCCAGAATGTTTTCGCATGTGTCTTTCAAGATATGATGGGAATGGGAAACTCTCCTTACACTGAGGACAGTGGTGAGGCTTCTCTCCAGTGTGTGTTCGCTGGTGCACATTCAAGCCACTCAGTTGCGAGAAACTCATCCCACAGTCAGAACAGGAATAAGGCTTCTCTCCAGAATGTTTACGCAGATGTCTTTCAAGATATGATGGGAATGGGAAACTCTCCTCACAGTGAGGACAGTGGTGAGGCTTCTCTCCAGTGTGTGATCGCTGGTGCACATTCAAGCCACTGCGTTGAGAGAAACTCATCCCACAGACAGAGCAGGAATAAGGCTTCTCTCCTGAATGTTTTCGCAGGTGTCTTTCAAGATATGATGGGAATGGGAAACTCTCCTCACAGTGAGGACAGTGGTGAGGCTTCTCTCCAGTGTGTGTTCGCTGGTGCACATTCAAGCCACTCAGTTGGGAGAAACTCATCCCACAGTCAGAGCAAGAGTAAGGCTTCTCTCCGGAATGTTTTCGCACGTGTCTTTCAAGATATGAAAGGAAAGGGAAAATCTTCTCACAGTGGGGACAGTGGTGAGACCTCTTCACTTTACTCACTTTCCGACGATGCTTGACTGAAGCAGGAAATGTCTCAACTTGGTCAGAGGAGTTAGGGGTCTCTCCTGTGTAAAATGACAACAGAACATCAAGTGAGCTGGTGAAACACAAATGCTTAATTTTTGCATCAAATTAAAAGAAAGCAATGTGCCCAATAAAGCAGTCCTGAAATGGGTTACTTACAGTAGGTTTCTCTGCTTTGGAACTAATGAGCAGTCATATTGACTGCAACATTCTAACAGTGTAATTTAATTAATTTCATATATGCTTTCACAATAATAACAACTTGGTTGTGTTTATGAACTTCTAAGGTAACATTAAAATATATTTAACTTTATTTCAAGCACAATAGCATATTCCTTTGTTACTCTGTAATAAACAAAACCACTAAAAACATGTGTTCAATCAATTAAATTCATGGAGCACCCTTTTGTTATGACTATGAAACAGAAAGTGTGTTGGAACAAGGTAAAAGCTTGTTTTTATAACGACAAAAACAACAAAACGCCCAAGATGCGCAGTCAAATGATAAACAATTTCCCCGCTCACACAGTGTACTTTAAGCAGGTTAGAGTAGACTGATAGAACTGCTTGGATGGACTGATATTAGGTTACATACCATTTTGAGATTTTTAAATATAGAAGATGCGCCTAGTTTCCTGAAGCGGGTCACATGTCGCGGGTCACAACTTCACAGGAGAGCTGTTTGAACGTAAACTTTTTTGGGGGGGGTAGAAATTCCTTCTTGAACGTGAACTTTCATGTGACTTATTTTGTACCTAAAGTTGCTGCTAGTCTCTTATGACCAAAAATAACTTCTGGACATCAGACCAGCGATTTCTCACCTCGATCTGGAAGAATAATGTTTCTTTAAAAACAGTCCGACGGGAAGGATATACTGCTTTCTCAGGAACGGGCCCAAATCCCTGTCATTTGCGATGGCGAAAAAAGGGGGCGGAGGTCGGGCTGCCTTCGGAGAATTCGTAGGCGAGTGAGTAAACTCCCACTGCCATCCTTTCTATTGGCCAACGTGCAATCATTGGAAAATAAAATGGATGTCGTACGATCAAGATTACACAACCAATGGGACATTAACAACTGTAATATTTTATATTTCACTGAGTCGTGGCTGAACGACGACACCAATAATATTGAGCTGGCAGGATTTTCTATGCACCGGCAGGACAGAGAAGCTATGTCTGGTAAGACGAGGGGTGTTTGTTTATTTGTCAATAACATCTGGTGTGCGATGTCTAATATTAAATAAGTCTTGAGGTAGAGTACCTTAGGTTGGTCTACAGCTTATCATATCTACCAAGAGTTCTCATCTATATTATTTGTAGCCGTCTATTTACCACCACACACCGATGCTGCCACTAAGACTGCACTCAACCAGCTGTTGAAGGCCATAAACAAACAAGAAAATGCTCATCCAGAAGCGGCGCCCGTAGTGGCCGCGGACTTTAATGCAGGCAAACTTAAATCCACCTCATTTCTACCAGCATGTCACATGTGCAACCAGAGGAGAAAAAAAACTCTAGATAACCTTTACTCCAGACACAGAGATGCACACATCTCTCCCTCACCATCCATTTAACAAATCTGACCATAACTATATCCTCCTCATTCCTGCTTACAGGCAAAAACTAAAGCAGGAACTACCAGTGACTCGCTCAATATGGAAGTGGTCAGATGACGCTGACGCTACACTACAAATGGCATTGAGGAGTATACCGCAGTCAAACCCAGCAGCGAGCTTCCCAGTGACGCGAGCCTACCAGATGAGCTAAATGCCTTTTATGCTCGCTTCGAGGAAAGCAACACTGAAGCATGCATGAGAGCACCAGCTGTTCTTAACAAATGTGTGATAACACTCTCGGTAGCTGATGTGAGCAAGACCTTTAAAACAGGTCAATATTCACAAAGCCACGGGGCCAGATGGATAACCAGGATGTGTACTCAAAGCATGCACGGACCAACTGGCAAGTGTCTTCACTGACATTTTCAACAGCTCCCTGTCCTCTCTCTGTAATACCTACATGTTTCAAGCAGACCACCATAGTCCCTGTAACCAAGAACACTAAGGTAACCTGCCAAAATGATTTTCGCCCCGTAGCACTCACGTCAGTAGCCATGAAGTGCTTTGAAAGGCTGGTCATGGCTCACATCAACAGCATCCTCCCGGATACCCTAAACCTACTCCAATTCGCATACCACTCAAACAGATCCACAGATGACACAATCGCACTCCACACTGCCCTTTCTCACCTCGACAAAAGGAACACCTATGTGAGAATGCTGTTCATTGACTACAGCTCATAGTTCAACACCATAGTGCCCACAAAGCTCATCACTAATCACTTCCAGAGGGACATCAGAGACTGTAACATTCTCTGCTTCACGGAAACATGGCTAACTGGAGAGACGCAATCCGAAGCGGTGCAGCCAGCGGGTTTCTCCACGCATCGCGCCGACAGAAACAAACATCTTTCTGGTAAGAAGAGGGGCGGGGGCGTATGTCTTATGGCCAACGTGACATGGTGTGATGAAAGAAACATACAGGAACTCAAATCCTTCTGTTCACATGATTTAGAATTCCTCACAATCAAATGTAGACCGCATTATCTACCAAGAGAATTCTCTTCGATTATAATCACAGCCGTATATATCCCCCAAGCAGACACATCGATGGCTCTGAACGAACTTTATTTAACTCTCTGCAAACTGGAAACGATTTATCCGGAGGCTGCATTCATTGTAGCTGGGGATTTTAACAAGGCTAATCTGAAAACAAGACTCCCTAAATTTTATCAGCATATCGATTGCGCAACCAGGGGTGGAAAGACCCTGGATCATTGTTACTCTAACTTCCGCGACGCATATAAGGCCCTGCCCCGCCCCCTTTCGGAAAAGCTGACCACGACTCCATTTTGTTGATCCCTGCCTACAGACAGAAACTAAAACAAGAAGCTCCCACGCTGAGGTCTGTCCAACGCTGGTCCGACCAAGCTGACTCCACACTCCAAGACTGCTTCCATCACGTGGACTGGGAGATGTTTCGTATTGCGTCAGACAACAACATTGACGAATACGCTGATACGGTGTGCGAGTTCATTAGAACGTGCGTTGAAGATGTCGTTCCCATAGCAACGATTAAAACATTCCCTAACCAGAAACCGTGGATTGATGGCAGCATTCGTGTGAAACTGAAGGCACGAACCACTGCTTTTAATCAGGGCAAGGTGTCTGGTAACATGGCTGAATACAAACAGTGCAGCTATTCCCTCCGCAAGGCTATCAAACAAGCTAAGCGCCAGTACAGAGACAAAGTAGAATCTCAATTCAACGGCTCAGACACAAGAGGTATGTGGCAGGGTCTACAGTCAATCACGGACTACAGGAAGAAACCCAGCCCAGTCACGGACCAGGATGTCTTGCTCCCAGGCAGACTAAATAACTTTTTTGCCCGCTTTGAGGACAATACAGTGCCACTGACACGGCCTGCAACGGAAACATGCGGTCTCTCCTTCACTGCAGCCGAAGTGAGTAAGACATTTAAACGTGTTAACCCTCGCAAGGCTGCAGGCCCAGACGGCATCCCCAGCCGCGCCCTCAGAGCATGCGCAGACCAGCTGGCCGGTGTGTTTACGGACATATTCAATCAATCCCTATACCAGTCTGCTGTTCCCACATGCTTCAAGAGGGCCACCATTGTTCCTGTTCCCAAGAAAGCTAAGGTAACTGAGCTAAACGACTACCGCCCCGTAGCACTCACATCCGTCATCATGAAGTGCTTTGAGAGACTAGTCAAGGACCATATCACCTCCACCCTACCTGACACCCTTGACCCACTCCAATTTGCTTACCGCCCAAATAGGTCCACAGACGATGCAATCTCAACCACACTGCACACTGCCCTAACCCATCTGGACAAGAGGAATACCTATGTGAGAATGCTGTTCATCGACTACAGCTCGGCATTCAACACCATAGTACCCTCCAAGCTCGTCATCAAGCTCGAGACCCTGGGTCTCGAACCCGCCCTGTGCAACTGGGTACTGGACTTCCTGACGGGCCGCCCCCAGGTGGTGAGGGTAGGCAACAACATCTCCTCCCCGCTGATCCTCAACACTGGGGCCCCACAAGGGTGCGTTCCGAGCCCTCTCCTGTACTCCCTGTTCACCCACGACTGCGTGGCCATGCACGCCTCCAACTCAATCATCAAGTTTGCGGACGACACAACAGTGGTAGGCTTGATTACCAACAACGACGAGACGGCCTACAGGGAGGAGGTGAGGGCCCTCGGAGTGTGGTGTCAGGAAAATAACCTCACACTCAACGTCAACAAAACTAAGGAGATGATTGTGGACTTCAGGAAACAGCAGAGGGAACACCCCCATCCACATCGATGGAACAGTAGTGGAGAGGGTAGCAAGTTTTAAGTTCCTCGGCATACACATCACAGACAAACTGAATTGGTCCACTCACACAGACAGCATCGTGAGGAAGGCGCAGCAGCGCCTCTTCAACCTCAGGAGGCTGAAGAAATTCGGCTTGTCACCAAAAGCACTCACAAACTTCTACAGATGCACAATCGAGAGCATCCTGGCGGGCTGTATCACCGCCTGGTATGGCAACTGCACCGCCCTCAACCGTAAGGCTCTCCAGAGGGTAGTGAGGTCTGCACAACGCATCACCGGGGGCAAACTACTTGCCCTCCAGGACACCTACTGGCTTCACAGTAGGTATGGTGTTCTTTGGATGCAACTCAGCATTCTTTGTCCTCCAAACACGACGAATTGTGTTTTAGAGTTTGAAGTGTGACTGTTTGAGGTTGTGGACAGGTGTCTTTTATACTGATAACAAGTTCAAACAGGTGCCATTAATACAGGTAACGAGTAGAGGACAGAGGAGCCTCTTAAAGAAGAAGTTACAGGTCTGTGAGAGCCAGAAATCTTGCTTGTTTGTAGGTGACCAAATACTTATTTTCCACCATAATTTGCAAATAAATTCATTAAAAATCCTACAATGTGATTTTCTGGATTTTTTTTCTTCTCATTTTGTCTGTCATAGTTGAAGTGTACCTATGATGAAAATTACAGGCCTCATCTTTTTAAATGGGAGAACTTGCACAATTGGTGGCTGACTAAATACATTTGCCCCACTGTATATCCAATAGTTCCTCCCGACTGTATGTAATAAAACCTAATATTTTCTGGGATAACAATGTAAGAAATAACACAAAAAAAATACTGCATAGTTTCCTAGGAACGTGAAGCGAGGCGGCCATCTCTGTCAGCGCCAAGTCTGACCTCCTCCCTATAGGCTGTCTCGTCGTTGATCAGGCCTACTACTGTTGTGTCGTCTGCAAACTTAATGGTGTTGGAGTCGTGCCTGGCCATGCAGTCGTGGGTGAACAGGGAGTACAGGAGAGAACTGAGCACGCACCCCTGCGGGCTCCAGTGTTGAGGATCAGCATGGCAGATGTTTTGCTACCTACCCTTACCACCTGGGGGTGGCCCGTCAGGAAGTCCAGGATCCAGTTGCAGAGGGAGGTGTTTAGTCCCAAGATTCTTAGCTTAGTGATAAGCTTGGAGGGCACTATGGTTTTGAACGTTGAGCTGTAGTCAATGAACAGCATTCTCACGTAGGTGTTCCTTCTGTCCAGGTGGGAAAGGGCAGTGTGGAGTGCAATAGAGATGGCGTCATCTGTGAATCTGTTTGAGCAGTATGCAAATTGGAGTGGGTCTAGGGTTTCTGGGATAATGGAGTTAATGTGAGCCATTACCAGCCTTTCAAAGTACTTCATGGCTACGGACGTGAGTGCTACGGGTCTGTAGTCATTTAGGCAGGTTACCTTAGTCCCTGTGCCCAAGAACACAATGGTGGTCTGCTTGAAGCATGTTGTTATTAGACTCAATCAGGGACATGTTGAAAATGTCAGTGAAGGCACCTGGCAGTTGGTCAGCACATGCCCGGAGAACATGTCCTGGTAATCCGTCTGGCCCCGCAGCCTTGTGTATGTTGACCTGTTTAAAGGTCTTACTCACTTCGGCTACGGAGAGCGTGATCACACAGTCGTCCAGAACAGCTGATGCTCTCATGCATGCCTCCGTGTTGCTTGCCTCAAAGTGATTTGGCTCGTCTGGTAGGCTCGTGTCACTGGGCAGCTCGCGGCTGTGCTTCCCTTTTGTAGTCTGTAATAGTTTGCAAACTCTGTCACATCTGACATGCATTGGAGCCATTGAAGTACGATTCAATCTTAGCCCTGTATTGACGCTTCGCCTGTTTGATGTTTCGTCAGAGGGCATAGCAGGATTTCTTATAAGCTTCCAGGTTAGAGTCCCGCAACTTGAAAGCGCCAACTCTAGCCTTTAGCTCAGCGCAGATGTTGCCTGTAATCCATTGCTTCTGGTTGGGGTATGTACGTAGTCACTGTGGGGACGACATCCTCGATGCACTTATTGATCAAGCCAGTGACTGATGTGGTGTACTCCTCAATGCCATCAGAAGAATCCCAGAACATATTCCAGTCTGTGCTAGCAAAACAGTCTGATTGTATACATAACACCACCTCATCCATTCTTCCAAGATGGCGTAGCAGTAAGTCGTCCTGTCTCGTCGTGTCCCTGTATATATCGTCTATTTTTCGTTTTTTACATATTTTTCTTCAAAAACATTTTGCTAAACCTAAGCTTCCAAATACTCTCCTACAACCCGCCTCACCCAATGTAGCTATTTTTCCTAAAGTATTTATATTTACTTCGGAACCGGAACCCCTCAACTGAAGCTAGCAAGCTAACCACCAGCTATGCTAGCGGTCTTCAGCTAACCGGTCATCAGCTAAGCTAACCTTTAGCTCGGAAAGCTCTCGCCAGCTCGAACAACGCGACTCTAACCAGAGCATAACGGACCTATTTATTTTTTCATCCCCGGACTCATCCCTGGATTCCCACCGCAAACGGAACATTTCAGCTGGATCTTCACAACCAGCTATCTAGCTAAACCGCAACCCCGGATGATTACTCCTGGCTAGTGCTTCCACCCACTTAGCGTGAAGCTAGCCCGGCCAGCGCACCTGTGCTACCACCGTAGCATACTCCTGGGCTACAATACCCGGGCCCACGACCGGTCTATCGATGTCACCGCATGAAGAGGAATAAACAGACTCACCCCATCGCGACGTCCCCTAAAGGCCAACTCTCTAGCCCTCGCTATCTCCCTGCTTGCTAAACTCGGCCTGCTAACTGCTAGCTTGTCTAGCCCCGGTCCGCTAACTGCTACCTTGTTTAGCCCGGGCCTACGAACTGTTAGCTTGTTAGCACAGGCCTGCTAACTGCTAGCTTGTCTAGCCTGGGCCTACGAACTGTTAGCTTGTTAGCACAGGCCTGCTAACTGCTAGCTTGTCTAGCCCGGGCCTACGAACTGTTAGCTTGTTAGCACAGGCCTGCTAACCGTCTGAATCGCCGCGTCCCAAACACTCACCGGACCCATATCTACTTTCTATCTCTTCTTGATTTTTAATCTGTTTATACCTTTCCGGAAACCTGCCTCACCCAATGTGATACGGAATCGCTATTATTTTTAATTTTTAGAACACACTCAAGAACCTCCAGAAGCTAACCAGCTAACTAGCTACAAGCTATTTAGTCATTGTTAACTTTTTTTTTCTCAACCTGGATAACACTCGCCAGTCCAGCTTCCCTGCCCCATCCACCGCTGCCCCCTGGACACTGATCTCTTGGCTACATAGCTGACGCACTCTGGACTGTCCATTAATCACGGTACTCCATTCTGCTTGTTTATGTTTTATCTGTCGGCCCCGTTGCCTAGTCAACGCCATTTTACCTGCTGTTGTTGTGCTAGCTGATTAGCTGTTGTCTCACCTACTGTTTAACTAGCTTTCCCAATTCAACACCTGTGATTACTGTATGCCTCGCTGTATGTCTCTCTCAAATGTCAATATGCCTTGTATACTGTTGCTCAGGTTAGTCATCATTGTTCTAGTTCACAATGGAGCCCCTAGCTCTACTCTTCATACCCCTGATAACTCCTTTGTCCCACCTCCCACACATGCGGTGACCTCACCCATTACAACCAGCATGTCCAGAGACACAACCTCTCTCATCATCACCCAGTGCCTGGGCTTACCCCCGCTGTACCCTCACCCCACCATACCCCGCACTATGCCCTGAATATATTCTACCATGCCCAGAAACCTGCTCCTCTTATTCTCTGTCCCCAACGCTCTAGGCGACCAGTTTTGATAGCCTTTAGCCGCACCCTCATACTACTCCTTCTCTGTTCCGCGGGTGATGTGGAGGTAAACCCAGGCCCTGCATGTCCCCAGGCACCCTCATTTGTTGACTTCTGTGTTCGAAAAAGCCTTGGTTTCATGCATGTCAACATCAGAAGCCTCCTCCCTAAGTTTGTTTTACTCACTGCTCTAGCACACTCTGCTAACCCTGATGTCCTTGCTGTGTCTGAATCCTGGCAGGAAGGCCACCAAAATTCAGAGATTTCCATACCCAACTATAACATCTTCCGTCAAGATAGAACTGCTAAAGGGGGAGGAGTTGCAGTCTACTGCAGAGATAGCCTGCAAAGTAATGTCATACTTTCCAGGTCCATACCCAAACAGTTCGAACTACTAATTTTGAAAATTACTCTCTCCAGAAATAAGTCTCTCACTGTTGCCGCCTGCTACCGACCCCCTCAGCTCTCAGCTGTGCCCTGGACACCATTTGTGAATTGATCGCCCCCATCTAGCCTCAGAGTTTGTTCTGTTAGGTGACCTAAACTGGGATATGCTTAACACCCCGCCAGTCCTACAATCTAAGCTAGATGCCCTCAATCTCACACAAATCATCAAGGAACCCACCAGGTACAACCCTAACTCTGTAAACAAGGGCACCCTCATAGACGTCATCCTGACCAACTGGCCCTCCAAATACACCTCCGCTGTCTTCAACCAGGATCTCAGCGATCACTGCCTCATTGCCTGTATCCGCTACGGAGCCGCAGTCAAACGACCACCCCTCATCACTGTCAAACGCTCCCTAAAACACTTCTGTGAGCAGGCCTTTCTAATCGACCTGGCCCGGGTATCCTGGAAGGACATCGACCTCATCCCGTCAGTTGAGGATGCCTGGTCATTCTTTAAAAGTAACTTCCTTACCATTTTAGATAAGCATGCTCCGTTCAAAAAATGCAGAACTAAGAACAGATACAGCCCTTGGTTCACCCCAGACCTGACTGCCCTCGACCAGCACAAAAACATCCTGTGGCGGACTGCAATAGCATCGAATAGTCCCCGGGATATGCAACTGTTCAGGGAAGTCCGGAACCAATACACGCAGTCAGTCAGGAAAGCTAAGGCCAGCTTCTTCAGGCAGAAGTTTGCATCCTGTAGCTCCAACTCCAAAAAGTTCTGGGACACTGTGAAGTCCATGGAGAACAAGAGCACCTCCTCCCAGCTGCCCACTGCACTGAGGCTAGGTAACACGGTCACCACCGATAAATCCATGATTATCGAAAACTTCAATAAGCATTTCTCAACGGCTGGCCATGCCTTCCGCCTGGCTACCCCAACCTCGGCCAACAGCTCTGCCCCCGGCAGCTCCGCCCAAGCCTCGCCAGGTTCTCCTTTACCCAAATCCAGATAGCAGATGTTCTGAAAGAGCTGCAAAACCTGGACCCGTACAAATCAGCTGGGCTTGACAATCTGGACCCCCTATTTCTGAAACTTTCCGCCGCCATTGTCGCAACCCCTATTACCAGCCTGTTCAACCTCTCTTTCATATCGTCTGAGATCCCCAAGGATTGAAAGCTGCCGCAGTCATCCCCCTCTTCAAAGGGGGAGACACCCTGGACCCAAACTGTTACAGACCTATATCCATCCTGCCCTGCCTATCTAAGGTCTTCGAAAGCCAAGTCAACAAACAGGTCACTGACCATCTCGAATCCCACCGTACCTTCTCCGCTGTGCAATCTGGTTTCCGAGCCGGTCACGGGTGCACCTCAGCAACACTCAAGGTGCTAAACGATATCATAACCGCCATCGATAAAAGACAGTACTGTGCAGCCGTCTTCATTGACCTTGCCAAGGCTTTCGACTCTGTCAATCACCATATTCTTATCGGCAGACTCGGTAGCCTCGGTTTTTCGGATGACTGCCTTGCCTGGTTCACCAATTACTTTGCAGACAGAGTTCAGTGTGTCAAATCGGAGGGCATGCTGTCCGGTCCTCTGGCAGTCTCTATGGGGGTGCCACAGGGTTCAATTCTCGGGCCGACTCTTTTCTCTGTATATATCAATGACGTTGCTCTTGCTGCGGGCGATTCCCTGATCCACCTCTACGCAGACGACACCATTCTATATACTTTCGGCCCGTCATTGGACACTGTGCTATCTAACCTCCAAACAAGCTTCAATGCCATACAACACTCCTTCCGTGGCCTCCAACTGCTCTTAAACGCTAGTAAAACCAAATGCATGCTTTTCAACCGATCGCTGCCTGCACCCGCATGCCCGACTAGCATCACCACCCTGGATGGTTCCGACCTTGAATATGTGGACATTTATAAGTACCTAGGTGTCTGGCTAGACTGCAAACTCTCCTTCCAGACTCATATCAAACATCCCCAATCGAAAATCAAATCAAGAGTCGGCTTTCTATTCCGCAACAAAGCCTCCTTCACTCACGCCGCCAAGCTTACCCTAGTAAAACTGACTATCCTTCCAATCCTCGACTTCGGCGATGTCATCTACAAAATGGCTTCCAACACTCTACTCAGCAAACTGGATGCAGTCTATCACAGTGCCATCCGTTTTGTCACTAAAGCACCTTATACCACCCACCACTGCGACCTGTATGCTCTGGTCGGCTGGCCCTCGTTACATATTCGTCGCCAGACCCACTGGCTCCAGGTCATCTACAAGTCCATGCTAGGTAAAGCTCCGCCTTATCTCAGTTCACTGGTCACGATGGCAACACCCATCCGTAGCACGCGCTCCAGCAGGTGTATCTCACTGATCATCCCTAAAGCCAACACCTCATTTGGCCGCCTTTCGTTCCAGTACTCTGCTGCCTGTGACTGGAACGAATTGCAAAAATCGCTGAAGTTGGAGACTTTTATCTCCCTCACCAACTTCAAACATCAGCTATCTGAGCAGCTAACCGATCGCTGCTGCTGTACATAGTCTATTGGTAAATAGCCCACCCATTTTCACCTACCTCATCCCCATACTGTTTTTATTTATTTACTTGCTCTTTTGCACACCAATATCTCTACCTGTACATGACCATCTGATCATTTATCACTCCAGTGTTAATCTGCAAAATTGTAATTATTCGCCTACCTCCTCATGCCTTTTGCACACATTGTATATAGACTCCCCCCTTTGTTTTCTACTGTGTTATTGACTTGTTAATTGTTTATTCCATGTGTAACTCTGTGTTGTCTGCTCACACTGCTATGCTTTATCTTGGCCAGGTCGCAGTTGCAAATGAGAACTTGTTCTCAACTGGCCTACCTGGTTAAATAAAGGTGAAATAAAAAATAAAATAAAAAATCTATCACTGATAGTGATATTGTTTGTACTGTATATTATTCATATTGAATATCTATTTCTACTATGCAATATTTATAAAATATTTTTATCTGGACACTGTTTAACTGGAATTGTTCCTTATTGTAGGCTACTACTTTTAGTCTTAATCTTTACTACACTACTCACTCTTGAGCACATGACCTCACATGTGAATCCTTAAAGAGATGGGTGGCGCTAAGGCTTAAGGTGTGATTAATGCTGAATGGGTGTCGACAAAGGAGAGCTCTCCAGGAGGTATCAAAGCATTCAAAGGCCATTTTCTCAAAAGTGAGGTTACAAGTTTATCAACTTTCAAAGCATAATTACTTTCCCATTGTTCCTCAACTGTAGTGTATGATATACAATGTTGTAGCTCTACTTTTATCCAATGTAAAAAAATTATTATAATAATCCATTTCAAATGTTGTTTCATAAGACCGATTTGAGCTGGGTCGGTCACATGTACCAATACAATAGAATGGACTATCCTGTTCTTCATTCACAATTGTCGATTCCATAATTATGCATTGTTGACTTTAGCGATTATAGTGTTGAAGACCCACTCCAGCCTCCCTAGAGCCTAATGTAGCACCTGATTTCATTAACAATAGTACCTCAATAGGTGATCCAGGTGGACTTAGCACAAATGTGTGTGTGTGTGGAGTCACATCAGATCTTCTTAAGAGCATATCTAATTTGTAAAAATGTGTAGAAAAATATCTGAATTAGGCTGCGTTTTCGGGCCATTTGTTATCAAGTGGCCACTGGTTGGTGTGGGCAGCAGGTAGCCTAGTGGCTAGAGTGTTGGGCCAGTAACCGAAAGGTTGCTGGATCTAATCCCAGAGCTGGTAAAAATCTATCATTCTACCCCTGAACAAGGCAGTTAACCATCTGTTCCCCGGAAGGCCGCCATTGTAAGAATTTCTTAACTGACTTGCCTAGTTAAATTTTTTAAAAGGCGCAATTGTCCTACATTGCCCCTCTATTGTTCTCGCAAGAAAGAAGGGAAACCGATGATATCAGACCACCTCCTTGACTTGCCAAACTCTTGAATTTTGCAATTGTTGAAAAAAAATCTAATAAAAACTATTTTGCTCAAAACCTCAAATGCACTGCATTTACAAGCATTTCACTACACCCGCAATAACATCTGCTAAACATGTGTATGCGACAAATAAAATGTGATTTGACTTGGAATGTCTTTTTTTTTTTTTTTTTAATAGCTGGAGTGGGACTTTAAACTGTGACGTCAACTAATGTGTTCCTGGATCCTGACGGGCCTAAAAAACTAGATCAAACCTGCTCTTACCATGATCAGATTCCCCAAAGTCATCCTTCTCCTCTTCTTTAAAGGTGACATTCAGCCCCAGTGTTTGACTGCTGTCTGCCACCTTCACTGACGCCATCTCTGGACTCTCTTCTGTGTAAATGAGAACAAGGAAAAGGTTAAACTATGTTAACTTGCATTGAGGAAATAAAATAGATACTAAAACCATGTAGCAAAGTGGTTGGCGAGCAACTAAATAACCCAAGTATGTCCTTTTAAAATGCCTGGTGTCCCAACCCAACGTGTCCTAACCCCAGCCCCACGTGTCCTAACCCCAGGCGTCCTAACCCCAGCCCCACGTGTCCTAACCCCAGGCGTCCTAACCACATCCCCAGGCGTCCTAACCCCATCCCCAGGCGTCCTAACCCCAGGCGTCCTAACCCCATCCCCAGGCGTCCTAACCCCAGGCGTCCTAACCCCAGCCCCAGGCGTCCTATCCCCAGGCCCCAGGCGTCCTAACCCCAGCCCCACGTGTCCTAACCCCAGCCCCACGTGTCCTAACCCCAGCCCCACGTGTCCTAGCCCCAACCCCAGGTGCCCCAACCCCAGGTGCCCCAACCCCAGTTGCCCCAACCCAAGTGTCCTAACCCAAGGCGTCCTAACCCCAACCCCAGGTGTCCCAACCCCAAGCGTCCTAACCCCAAGCCCAAGCGTCCTAACCCCAACCCCAGGTGCCCCAACCCCAGGCGTCCCAACCCCAGGCGTCGCAGCCCCAGGCGTCCTAACCCAAGCCCCAGGTGTCCTAACCCCAGGTGTCCTAACCCCAACCCCAGGCGTCGCAACCCCAGGCGTCCCAACCCCAGGCGTCCCAACCCCAGGCGTCCCAACCCCAGGCGTCCCAACCCCAGGCGTCCCAACCCCAGGCGTCCCAACCCCAGGCGTCCCAACCCCAGCCCCAGGTGTCCTAACCCCAGCCCCAGGTGTCCTAACCCCAGGTGTCCTAACCCCAGGTGTCCTAACCCCAGCCCCAGGTGTCCTAACCCCAGCCCCAGGTGTCCTAACCCCAGCCCCAGGTGTCCTAACCCCAGCCCCAGGTGTCCTAACCCCAGCCCCAGGTGTCCTAACCCCAGCCCCAGGTGTCCTAACCCCAGCCCCAGGTGTCCTAACCCCAGGCCCCAACCCCAGGCCGCAACCCCAGGCGTCGCAACCCCAGGCGTCGCAACCCCAGGCGTCCCAACCCCAGGCGTCCCAACCCCAGGCGTCCCAACCCCAGGCGTCCCAACCCCAGGCGTCCCAGCCCCAGGTGTCCCAACCCCAGGCCCCAGCCCCAGGTGTCCCAACCCCAGGTGTCCTAACCCCAGGTGTCCTAACCCCAGCCCCAGGTGTCCTAACCCCAGGTGTCCTAACCCCAGCCCCAGGTGTCCTAACCCCAGGTGTCCTAACCCCAGGTGTCCTAACCCCAGGTGTCCTAACCCCAGCCCCAGGTGTCCTAACCCCAGCCCCAGGTGTCCTAACCCCAGCCCCAGGTGTCCTAACTCCAACTGTCCTAACTCCACGTGTCCTAACCCCAGGTGTCCTAACCCCAGCCCCAGGTGTCCTAGCCCCAGGTGTCCTAGCCCCAGGTGTCCTAGCCCCAGCTCCAGGCGTCCCTACCCCAGGTGTCCTAACCCCAGGTGTCCTAACCCCCCAGCCCCAGGTGTCCTAACTCCAACTGCCCTAGCCCCAGATGTCCTAACCCCAGCTCCAGGCGTCCCTACCCCAGGTGTCCTAACCCCAGCTCCAGGCGTCCCTACCCCAGGTGTCCTAACCCCAGCCCCAGGCGTCCTAACCCCAGGTGTCCTAACCCCAGCCCCAGGTGTCCTAACCCCAGGTGTCCTAACCCCAGCCCCAGGTGTCCTAACCCCAGGTGTCCTAACCCCAGCCCCAGGTGTCCTAACCCCAGGTGTCCTAACCCCAGGTGTCCTAGCCCCAGGTGTCCTAAGCCCAGGTGTCCTAAGCCCAGGTGTCCTAAGCCCAGGTGTCCTAAGCCCAGGTGTCCTAAGCCCAGGTGTCCTAAGCCCAGGTGTCCTAACCCCAGCCCCAGGTGTCCTAACCCCAGGTGTCCTAACCCCAGCCCCAGGTGTCCTAACCCCAGGTGTCCCCAACCCCAGCCCCAGGTGTCCTAACCCCAGCCCCAGGTGTCCTAACCCCAGGTGTCCTAACCCCGGCCCCAGGTGTCCTAACCCCAGGTGTCCTAACCCCGGCCCCAGGCGTCCCGGCCCCAGGCGTCCCGGCCCCAGGCGTCCCGGCCCCAGGCGTCCCGGCCCCAGGCGTCCCGGCCCCAGGCGTCCCGGCCCCAGGCCCAGGCCCCAGGCGTCCCGGCCCCAGGTGTCCCGGCCCCAGGTGCCCCAGGTGTCCCGGCCCCAGGTGTCCTAAGCCCCCAGCCCCAGGTGTCCTAACCCCAGGTGTCCTAACCCCAGCCCCAGGTGTCCTAACCCCAGGTGTCCTAACCCCAGCCCCAGGTGTCCTAACCCCAGATGTCCTAGCCCCAGCCCCAGGTGTCCTAACCCCAGCCCCAGGTGTCCTAACCCCAGCCCCAGGTGTCCTAACCCCAGGTGTCCTAAACCCCAGCCCCAGGTGTCCTAATCCCAGGTGTCCTAACCCCAGCCCCAGGTGTCCTAACCCCAGGTGTCCTAGCCCCAGCCCCAGGTGTCCTAACCCCAACCCCAGGTGTCCTAACCCCAACCCCAGGTGTCCTAGCCCCAGGTGTCCTAACCCCAGCCCCAGGTGTCCTAATCCCAGACGTCCTAAATGAAAAATAAGATAACATCTTAAAAATAATGTAACCAATCTGTCTCTGACTAAAAGTACAAAAATATGAAAACCAGCAGACACTTTGGCCCTTGAGAACCAGAACAACACTGGAGTAACAGCTGTTGATAGATGGCCGGGTGTAGTCATTAGTGCACGCGGTAGCAAACAGTTTGGCCTGATGCAGATCATTTTGCAATGGAAACCGTTTATTCAAGGAACCAAACGGAAGTAAACAGAAGCAAACGCAACAAAACAGGGAGGGACCTGCCTGAAATGTGTCCAATAGAAACTAATTTACATTGCAGAACGTTTTAGTCATTTTATTTGCCTCTAAAACGTAAAGTTCTGAGCAATTCTTTTTTTACATAAAATATTGTAAAAGCGCCAACAATTCAGCTCCAAGTGATTTTAATTTTGGAAATCTGTTACAAAGAATTCCCACGCATTATAGAGATATACTGTATGTGATTGTATATAAACGTAAGCAAGGTTTTAGTCATATCTGTTTGGGCTTCTTGCGTCAATTTGCGGTCTACAAATTATTTGTAGTTTTGTTTCCCTGGCCATCCGCTCAAGAAAATAAAATTGTCCCACAGCAGACTCTAGTTGATGACCCCTGAAGTAAACGGTTTCCGTTGCAAAACGTTTTGCAACAGACCAAATGTTTTGCTACAGTCTGGGCCGAACGAATACACTCCTGCCGTCCTACCTTGGTTGTAACCACTGTTGATTAAACCCTGCTCTGTCACCTGGGTAATCATCCTATTCCCATGATGAACCCTGCTCTGTTACCTGGGTAATCATCACATTCCCCATGATAAACCCTGCTCTGTTACCTGGGTAATCATCACATTCCCCATGATAAACCCTGCTCTGTTACCTGGGTAATCATCACATTCCCCATGATAAACCCTGCTCTGTTAACGTGTAATCATCACATTCCCATGATAAACCCTACTCTGTTACCTGGGTAATCATCACATTCCCATGATAAACCCTGCTCTGTTACCTGGGTAATCATCACATTCCCATGATAAACCCTGCTCTGTTACCTGGGTAATCATCACATTCCCCATGATAAACCCTGCTCTGTTACCTGGGTAATCATCCTATTCCCATGATCAACCCTACTCTGTTACCTGGTAATCATCCTATCCCCATGATAAATCCTGCTGTTACCTGGGTAATCATCACATTCCCATGATAAACCCTACTCTGTTACCTGGGTAATCATCACATTCCCATGATAAACCCTGCTCTGTTACCTGGGTAATCATCCATTCCCCATGATAAACCCTGCTGTTACCTGGGTAATCATCACATTCCCATGATAAACCCTGCTGTTACCTGGGTAATCATCCTATTCCCATGATAAACCCTGCTCTGTTACCTGGGTAATCATCCTATTCCCATGATAAACCCTGCTCTGTTACCTGGGTAATCATCACATTCCCATGATAAACCCTGCTGTTACCTGGGTAATCATCCTATTCCCATGATAAACCCTGCCGTTACCTGCGTAATCATCCTATTCCCATGATAAACCCTGCTCTGTTACCTGCGTAATCGTCGCATTCCCAAATCTTCACTTCCTCTTCTATATCTTTTGTGATGATATTCAGCCGGAGAGTTTGACTGCTTTCTTTCACTGATGCCATCTCCTCCTGCGGTGCCCAGGGAACTTCTTTGTCACAATCTGGACCCAGTCAGTATAGGCTTGGGCTCAGTGTGGAAGGAGAGCAGCAGGCTGGTTATCCTCGCTGTCCTAAAGTAAAGACCAGATAAACAACCTGTAAAAGGAAAAAATGTCATTTGCTGGCTTGTTATCTAGCTAGCGCACACATTCATTGTTTTCTGAGGTAACAGTCATTTGATCAACGTTGCTATGCTAATTTAGTTTACTGTATGGGGCCTCAGCTGGCTAAACTAAGAAATAAAAAGTCTAAAATTGCAAGGTAGCTAGCTATTATTCGGGTTTGTTTTTTAGCTGAACCAGTATATGGGCAGAGGAGGAGATAATGAATATATGACGAGTCACAACTCTAGCCCAGTTAGGTACCATTTAATTTACTGCCGCCGTGCCCGGAATGTACGTCCCAAAAATGTCTAAATAAACATTTACGAGCGACAGGAAAATAATTGTCTGAAAAGGGGGCATAAACCAAATTCATTTTTTTTTTGGCACCTCCAATAAGCGTTGATAGATTAGGTACATGGCATACTTGGTCTAAAATAACAGATTATTTCCAGACAAGGCTTTTTTTTTTCAGTTACTTGTAAATTTGTATTTAGACCATTTTTGGAAGTACATACCAGGCGTGAAGGTAGTAAATGACACTAGTCGCTCAACGAATGCCAATATTTTGGTAAGTAACAAACGTATATTGACATAACACTTGCAGAGCGGTCTAATGGGAAAATGAATGGTAGCTAACTGGGGACTGAATGGTAGCTAACATGGTGTATATTCATTATGTTTTACAACAGAAGCAGTTTACTGTTACCTGGGTTTACTCAGTTTATTATCCATGCATAGTCATTTTACCTCTGTAAAGTATATTACCTCAATTACCTCGACTAACCAGTGCCCCCGCACATTGACTCTGTACCAGTACCCCCTGTATATAGGCTCACTATTTATTATTTTGTTGCTCCTTAATTGTTTTTCTATTTCTCATTTTTTACTTCGGCTTATTTTAGTAAATACTTTAATTGCATTGTTGGTTAATTAGGGGCTTGTAAGTAAGCTTTTCACTGTAAGGTTGATCATCTGTTGTATTCGACGCTTGTGACAAATACAAATGAGATTTTTGTTTAATTGCCAAATGAACACAGATCAAATCGAGCGAAACGGGTAGGGACCCTAGCTACCGAAATTTGTTCAATGTAAACTCGTTTTCGTTGCAGAACATTTTCCCGTTTTGAGTAAACTGTTTGTTGCAACACGTTTTACAGCAGACGAAACGTGTATCTACCAATCCACGGTATGAATACATTCCCAAGTAAAGAAGCAAAACAAAGCAAACGAAACTGGGAGGGACATAACTGAATTTGTGCAGGTTTTAAGTCACCATTTCCCTCTAACTACAGCACATTTGGTTCAGCTAACGTTAGGTCGTTACATATTTCCCCATTTTGTTATTAGAAAACGTACGTGGTGACCGTTTTTAATGTATTGTTTGTTCACTTTAGCTACGAGTTGAGTTAACATTAGTCCGCTAACTGAAGGCCCTGTCTGGCCATTTGCCCTGCTGAAACACACTTCTCTGTAAGGTTCTTACCTGAGGCCTTGCTTCGCTAAAACGGAATAAAATCAAATTAAAAATGCTTATTTTGAATCAAGTGTTTATTGTTCAACGAATAAATTGTTATTTACGCGTGGATATCTATTCCAAAAGGATCGCACACAAAAGAGATGACAATATGCGCATTTTTCTTTTTCGACAGACTAGGCGTGTTTCAAACTACACAAACGTAGACCGACGGTCGCCACCTGTGTGCTGGAGTGTGAATCACATATAATACTCAGGTTGTGGTCATTTCATTTAGAACAAAATGTGATACTGGATCATTCTCATTCGAAAGTGTGAAGTCCTCAAACTAAACAATATTTTGATTACACATTAAAAGGATTGACTTTAGCCAGAGTATTTCTAACCATCAAGTTCTCTAAGGCTGTGTTAACACAGGTAGCCCAATTTTGCACTAATTGGTCTGTTGACCATCGGATATCTTAGACAGAGGCGATTAAACATGTTTTTGGGCTACTTCTAAATTGCACCTCATTTCATACATAAAATATATGGGGCGGCAGGTAGCCTAGTGGTTAGAGCATTGGGACAGTAACCGAAAGGTTGCTAGATCGAATCCCTGAGCTGCCAAGGTAAAAATGTGTCGTTCTGTCCCTGAACAAGGCAGTTCCTAGGCAGTCATTGTAAATAAGAATTTGTTCTTAACTGACTTGCCTGGTTAAACAGAAATGTGACCATGTTTCTTGGCCCAAGCAAGTCTCTTCTTGTTATTGGTGTACTTTTGTAGTGGTTTCTTTGCATCAATTTGACCGTGAAGGCCTGATTCACACAGTCTCCTCTGAACAGTTGAGATGTGTCTGTTACTTGAACTCTGAAGCATTTATTTGGGCTGCAATTTCTGGAGTCTGGTAACTCTAATGAACTTATCCTCTGCAGCAGAGGTAACTCTGGCTCTTCCTTTCCAGTGAGCGGTCCTCATGCAGCCAGTTTCATCATAGCGCTTGATGGTTTTTGTGACTGCACTGCAAAGTTCTTGACATTAACCGAATTGACTGACCTTCATATCTTAAAGAAATGATGGACTGTCGTTTTTTATTTTATTTGAGCTGTTCATGCCATAATATGGACTTAGTCCTATTTGGTATATGGCCATCTTCTGTATACCACCCCTTCCCTGTCACAACACAACTGATTGATTCAAACGCATTAAAGAAGGAAAGAATTTCCACAAATAAACTTTTTTTTAACAAGGCACACCTGTTAATTGAAATGCATTCCAAGTGACTACCTCATGAAGCTGGTTGAGAGAATGCCAAGATTGTGCAAAGCCCTCATCAAGGCAAAGGGTGACTACCTTGAAGAATCTAAAACATATTTTGATATGTTTAACACTTTTTGGTTACTGGTTACTACATTCCATATGTGTTATTTATAGTTTTGACGTCTTCGCTATTATTATCCAATGTGGAAAATAGTAAAAATAAAGAAAAACCCTTCAATGAGTAGATGTGTCCAAACTTTTGACTGGAACAATACCGTTCAAAAGTTTGGGGTCACTTAGAAATGTCCTTGTTTTTGTCCATTAAAATAACATAAAATTGATTAGAAATACAGTGTAGACATTGTTAATGTTGTAAATGACTATTGTAGCTGGAAACGGATGATTTAAAATAAAAAAATAAATTAATATCTACATAAGCGTACAGAGGCCCATTGTCAGCAACCGTCACTCCTGTGTTCCAATGGCACGTTGTGTAAGCCAGTCCAAGTTTATAATTTTAAAAGGCTAATTGGTCATTAGAAAACACTTTTGCAATTATGTTACAGTAGCACAGCTGAAAACTGTCGTGCTGATTAAAGAAGCAATAAAACTGGCTTTCTTTAGACTAGTTGAGTATCTGGAGCATCAGCATTTGTGGGTTCGATTACAGGCTCAAAATGACCAGAAACAAATAACTTTCTTCTGAAACTCATCAGTCTATTCTTATTCTGAGAAATGAAGGCTATTCCATGCGAGAAATTGCCAAGAAACTGAAGATCTCATACAATGATGTGTACTACTCCCTTCACAGAACAGTGCAAACTGGTTCTAACCAGAATAGAAAGAGGAGTAGGAGGGCCTGGTGTACAACTGAGCAAGAGGACAAGTACATTAGAGTGTCTAGTTTGAGCAACAGACACATCACAAGTCCTGAACTGGCAGCTTCATTAAATAGTACCCGTAAAACACCAGTCTCAACGTCAGCAGTGAAGAGGTGACTCTGGGATGCTGGTCTTCTAGGCAGAGTTGGAAAGGAAAAGCCATATCTCAGACTGGCCAATAAAATTAAAAGATTAAGATGAGCAAAATAACACACAGTGGACAGAGAAACTCTGTCTAGAGGGTCAGCATCACGGAGTCGCCTCTTCACTGTACAGTGCATTTGGAAAGTATTCAGACCCCTTCCCTTTTTCCACATTTTGTTACGTTACAGCCTTATTTTAAAATGGATTAAAACACTTTTTTTCATCAATCAACAAACAATAACCCATAATGACGAAGTGAAAACAGATTTTTAGAATGTTTAGCAAATTTATACAACATAAAAAACAGAAATAACTTATTTACAGAAGTATTCAGACCCTTTGCTGTGAGACCTGAAATTGAGCTCAGGTGCATCCTGTTTCAATTGATTATCCTTGTGATGTTTATACAACTTGATTGGAGTCCAATTCAATTGGAAATTATTTGGAAAGGCACACACCTGTCTATATAAGTTCCCATTCTTGACAGTGCATGTCAGAGCAAAAACCAAGCCATGAGGTCGGGGCACAGATCTGGGGAAGGGTACCAAAACATTTCTACAGCATTTAAGGTCCCCAAGAACACATTTGCCTTCATCTTTCTTAAATGGAAGAAGTTTGTACCCACCAAGACTCTTCCTAGAGCTGGCCACCCGGCCAAACTGCGCAATCGGGGGAGAAGGGCCTTGGTCAGGGAGGTGACCAGGAACCCGATGGTCATTCTGACAGAGCTCCAGAGTTCCTCTGTGGAGATGGGAGAACCTTCCAGAAGGACAACCATCTCTGCAGCACTCCCCCAATCAGGCCTTTATGGTAGAGTGACCAGACGGAAGCCATTCCTCAGTTAAAGGCACATGACAGCCCACTTCGAGTTTGCCAAAAGGCACCTAAAGACTCTCAGACCATGAGAAACAAGATTCTCTGGTCTGATGAAACCAAGATTGAACGTTTTGGCCTGAATGCCAAGTGTCACGTCTGGAGGAAATCTGGCACCATCCCTACGGTGAAGTATGGTGGTGGCAGCATCATGCTGTGGAGGTGTATTTCAGTGGTAGGGACTGGGAGACTAGTCAGGATCGAGGCAGAGATGAAAGGAGCAAAGTACAGAGAAATCTTTGATGAAAAACCTGCTCCAGAGCGCTCAGGACCACAGACTGGGATGAAGGTTCACCTTCCAACAGGACAACGACCCTAAGCACACAGCCAAGACAACGCAGGAGTGGGCTTCGGGACAAGTCTCTGAATGTCCTTGAGCGGCCCAGCCAGAGCCCAGACTTGAACCCGATCAAACATCTCTGGAGAGACCTGAAAATAGCTGTGCAGCAACGCTCCCATCCAACCTGACAGAGCTTGAGAGGTTCTGCAGAGAAGAATGGCAGAAACTCAAAAAATACAGGTGTGTACTTATGTAAATGTAATATTTCACTTTATTTTGTAAATAAATGTGCCAAAATGTTCTAAAACCCTGTTTTTGCTTGGTCATTATGGGGGTATTTATTGTAGATTGATGTGGGGGAAAAAATCTATTTAATCCATTTTAAAATAAGGCTGGAACATAACAAAATGTTGAAAAAGTAATGTGCCATGTGTATGTAGATGGGAGGAGTATTATACAACAGCTGAGCCGAAATTGTGGTGGTGAACATGCACCCGAATTTCTGAAGTGTCCTGTTAGGAGACGTTGAGAAGAGTGGAAGAAAGGAGGGAAGTTGAAGAAGTAATGGTAGTAGAGACACAATATCATATTCCTTGTCAACAGATGGATCCTGTTGCATGTTAAGGTGGACTTTGTTGTGTTTATTTCTTTGGTTATCAACTGCATCGCGCGCAAACGGAGAGAATCTGAGAAATTAAGCATAATTGTGAGTGCTGCTGAGCGTTTTTGGGGACTCGGGAATACTGTTGATGAATGCTCCGTCTGTGTAAGGATGGGATTTGAATGTGACTGAAATGGGATGGTTGTTTGATTTATTTATTTGTATATTTTGCATTATCCCCCCTCCCCTTCAGCAATGGAACACATGATTGTTTGTTTTGTTTCAATAACCCGTAGAGTAGGTGGCGGCAATACACCAATAGGTGTAGTCTGCCATAAAACCTCAAAGAAAGAAGTACTCGGTCAGATCTTTTCAGTGGAGAGAAAGATGGCGGAAGAGGATGCTGAGTTCGAATTAGGCAGCGAATGTTCTGAATGGACAACAGTAGTAACGGAAACTGAATTGAGAAAAACATGGTAATTGTCTACAACTGGAACAGTAAATGATAACGAATCGCTTCTTGAGTAAGGATGCGTTTGTTGTGTACCTCGCTTTGAAGCGTCAAATTGTGAAGTATGCGCTTGGAAAAGTGGAGTCTGTTAGAGGGACCAGGAGTGGTCTTATTTAAATTACTTTTATTTCTGAAGAGCAGAGGAAGATTGCAGTGGGCCTCAAAAGAATCTGGACAACAGAAGTTTTGTGTTTTGAACTTCGGAGTAGAGACACCCATCAAAAGAGTCATCTCAGGGGTGACGACGGATGTTCAGGTTGAATACCTGAAAATAATTCCTGGTGTGGCTGGTGCCCGGAGTCTGACCCGCTGGGTGAATGGAGGAAAAATAATAAAGTATGGCAGTCCTGTTGTTTTTTGATAAAGAGCAAATACCTACGCATGTAAAGCTTGGTTATTGTTATGTTCTGTTAATTGCTGATGTCCCCTTTAAGAATGGCGCAACCTTGGTCATGCGCAGTGTTGTTCTATGTTATTCTGGAACCAACTCGTTTTAGTAAATGTGAAGCTCCAGTTAATTTCTTTGCATTCAGAGTCTTTCTTATTTTATAAATAAGTAATAAGAGCTAAGACACTACAGTTATGTAAGAGCTTTCGTCCCCAGACCACTGCAGTGTAAGAATTGTGAAGGATTTGATCATGTTTCAAGTGTGTGCAGACGAACAGAGTATAATATAAAAGGACGAATGTGTTGCATTTGTGGTGGGGATCATGATCCCAAGTTCCTGGAGTGCCCTGTAAGGGTGAAGGAAATTGAGGGGGCAAAAGTTAGTGGTCAATTGAATCTCTTGTGCGGTTGGTGATTTAAAATAATTGACAAACCAAGTGATGCTAGTGGACACACCACAGCCTGTAGTAAATGTTTGCTGCCAGACAAAATATACCCTGTGTGTTAATTATTTTATTTAACTAGGCAAGTCAGTTAAGAACAAATGACGGCTTACCCCCAGATGACACTGGGCCAATTGTGCGCCGCCCTATGGGACTCCCAATCACGACCGGATGTGATACAGCCTGGATTCAAACCGGGGACTGTAGTGACACCTCTTGCACTGAGATGCAGTGCCATAGACCGCCATAGACCGCCATAGACCGCTGCGCCACGACACTGCATTGCAATCTTAAAAAGCAGCAATTACATTATATGAACACATCTGGCAGTACAATCTCCTTCAGACACACTGCTTGCAAATGACGCACGTCCATCACACAAGGTTCAGGTTTATCAATGATTTAATCAAATCATTTTTCGTTGACATTTTAGAACGCTCCAAAGTAATGAATGTTCCTTACTCTTCTGATTGAGTCCCACACCATCCGTGGGGATATAGCGCCATCTACTGTACACATACTGATATTAAAATGTTTTTTTTTTTTTTGTTGAGTTCATTGCCACGGTTATAAATTGTACGCACAAGTCTCAAATAACTCGAAGAAACTAGATAGTATTGTGGCTGCAGCAGAAAAGTTTTTGCGACTCAAGGATTGTACATCGAAAGACTTGCAAGGGGCACTGGCACCGGAAGACCCGCCCATGTTCCCCTTGAGCATGCGTATGGATCAGACCAGTTTTATTGATTTAGTTTGAACAGAAAAGCTGTTCGATTTATACAAATTTTGTAGTTTTTTGGAAGTTCAGTTTTTTGGGGAATCCTGTTTCCGACCCGCATAGTATGTGGCGGGATGTACAATAAATTGTGTGATCGCCAATATACCAGGCATAGAAGAAGAGGTACTCTAATTTCTTTCTAAAGAAGAAGAAGAAGAAGAAGCAGCTGCTACCGGAAATGAGTATTTGCTTGCGATCAGTTCAATTTGAGCATGGCAATGAGAGCATTTCCACGAGTTCGACTGATTTAAGATTCATACATGCTTAACGTTAATATGGTGAGTTATTCAACTAGCGATATACAGGTTTGTGCAAAAACTACTAGATATGTGTTTATTCGGTATGGATATGATGCACGCTAGCGAGTAGTTAGCTAACGTTAGCATGTCTTGTGAACAAAATGGGGGACGTGCTACTTACTATACATTTTTTTTTGTGTAAATATGAGCACGTTGTCTTAAAATTATGTAGCTTCAAATGACACAGGCCTATTGTTAAAATGATGCTGTAAAGGTATACACCCTAACATCATTCTCAACTCCATGATATGTAGTTCAGTAGGCGTAGCGATGAGTTCTGGCAGTGTCCTATACTTTACCTCCGAATATAAGTCGTCAAACGGGGCGGCAGGGTAGCCTAGTGGTTAGAGCGTTGGACTAGTAACCGCAAGGTTACAAGTTCAAACCCCCGAGCTGACAAGGTACAAATCTGTCGTTCTGCCCCTGAACGGGCAGTTAACCCACTGTTCCTAGGCCGTCATTGAAAATAAGAATTTGTTCTTAACTGACTTGCCTAGTTAAATAAAGGTAAATAAAAAAAAACGACGGGTTGCAGCACCCAAAGAAAATGACGCCTTGTCACAGGACAAACAAAGGTACATCGTATCGAGTTACCGACTCGATCCCAGTATGCAAAGAGAAAAAATGCCTCCCGCTTGCTATTTGTTGTCTCCTTCGCCCAAGGCTATACATTCCTTTTCCTTTAAGACGTGATTTGCGTCAGGCGGGGAACCACCACCCAGAGAACCGTAATAAGGCCTAAACCATAGCCATAAACCAATAAACCATAAACCAATAAGGCCTAAACCATAGCCATGGGTTAAGTTTTTAACTTTGACAACATCGGGCGTCTGTGTATTGGTTTGACTCCCTGAAAATAACCCTACCACAATATATCCGGCTTCACCCAACAACCAAAACTTTCCAGTCCACAAAGGCATATCTATAATCTCCAGCTCTACCAGACCTAAAGTGAAATGTGACCCTCACTATCAAATATTCTGAATCTAATGTTTCTGCACCATATTCCTGCTGTGTCGACAGTGATGGATTTCATGGCAGTCCTCTGGAACTTGGGTATATGGTGCGTTTCGGACAAAAGTTGGATTGAGGTTTATTTGATAGGGAGACATATCACTTTACATCTGGTAAGTAGAGTACCTAGAGATTATACATAAGCCTTTGTTGAAAAGAAATGTTATTTTGGTGAAGCCCGGCTATATTGTGGTAGTTTATATACCACCGCCAGCCACCAGAACGATGCATAACTCAGGGAGGGGGGTTCCAACCAATAGACTCCAGTTGTTTCCCAAAACTAGGTTAATTTGAAACGCGGGTAAGGTATTTCTCTCCATATCGAACTCTGCCACCTTTCAGCTAACTGCTGCAAGCTTTTTGTTTGTTGTGAATTTGATTTATTTGGCCATTTTTCAAAACATACCACACAGGTGGACACAATGAATTTAAAATAATTTGAAGATGACACAGTGATACACCAAATAATTTAGTTAAGAATTATGTATGTGATTTAATCATTATGCCCTTTTAATAGCTTCCATTTTTATTATTGATTTTTATATACTCGGCTATAGTTGAGGCAATACCAACTGTTCCTTACAGGGTGTTGCTTTGTTGAAGAGATGCTACTCCCTAAACAGCCTCACCCACTGGGTAGAAAATGGATCACTGTCATTAAAGCAGAACTGAACTCGAGAACCTACTTGTTGAAAACAGCATGTGACATCGATATTAGTCAGAAACATTTATTCCGGTGTCAAAATTCACTTGAAAGTGCAAGTAGGTTAATTTTGGTCATGAAGTCAGTATCCTCCAAAAGTGATATTTGAGTACGAGAGGTCATCAGGACTTAGTTGAGGGTTGGGTTTTGATTTCAACAATGCCCACTAACACAGCTGTGGATTGCATGATATCCAATCCTACCACAGAACAAAGACAGTTAGCCAGACAACAGGGCTCTACTCTCACTTTAAAAAAATAAAAATTACAAGGAGCACATGTGCACCTAAGTTGAAGATTGTAGGGCCACACAGACATTTAGGAGCACAATGGAAAATATTTCAGGTAATCAAGCTAGAATAATGCTAGGATCTTTACTTTTGTATATAAAAATTCCAGGTCGCACAGCAAAATATTTAGGCGTATATGCAATTAAAATGGTCACGCTTTACACCCCAGGACAGCACATTGTACATTTTTGAACTTGAGTAATACTGAACCAAACATCTTGGCTAGATATAAAATTGTGACTAAAACATCCTTGAAAAATAAACAAGAAACAAGAAATCTGTAATTAATTGACATTATCATATATCCTTTACAAACTGACTTTATGAAATGTCTGTAAAAATAAATAAAAATCAGGACGTTTTTTAAGAACCCAATTCATAGTCCCATAGTTGCCGGCATAGGCCCTACGCTTTTATTCCCTCCCGTGCTCACGCTGGCAAGTTTAGAAGTGAGAGTAAACATGGGCCAATCCCGGGTGGACCCCTATTTAATAAATCCATTGAATATACACCATCCATAAAGAAATCCATGATATAATTCAGTCTCTGGTCTGGCTGTGCCATGAACATAAAAGCCATGGTTATTTTGTTCATTAAACAGACCTCACTTACCTGATCAGTCAACACATGTATTTTATAGTCTAATAATATAACAGGATAAAATACATAATATAGCTGACAACATCTTTAGCTACTTTCTATTATGCGCGGGAATACTTGAACAGATTTCCAAAATTAAAGTCACATGGAGCTAATATGTTGATGTTTTCAGTAGTTTGTTCAACAATAAACATAGAAATAATAATCTAATCATGGGAGGTGGGGAAATTTGTCCAGCAGTGTGCTAGTTGGGGAACCCTGGTCTACAGAGAACAGTCATGTAGTTAGATCAAGTATAAACTGGCCTTGTTGGCAGAATAGATTCAATGCATGATTTAATATAATTCACCAATACATTTCTTGGTAGTCCAACAAATATTGCTGTTAGGTTGTAAATCACAGCTGGCCTGGAACATTGTTTGCTTCCTCCAGCCATTCGGGATGGACTGTTTCAGTTGGGTAAAGCATGCATTGGCACGCCAGCTGTCCTAGCTACGTTTCATTACGGGTGGTACAGAACAACACATTTCCCCAAAACATTCTTGAACAGACTGAGGTACATTTGGTGGGTGTGGTGGGATGTGGCTTGTAGCAGGCAGTGACGTCTTTAAAGGACAACGGCCATGCTGACAGCTACACCCCCGCCATTTTGAACTGGCCGTTGAGAACACCACTGTTTCTGTTCAGTTGAACGCTGCCGTACTTTGTTTCGTACTGAACACAGCTCGTGCACCATACCTCCGCAGACAGGAAGCAGACAAGCAGTTGAAGGGACTGTGTGCAAGCCAACATTGGCATCCATGTTTTGATTTAGCATCTTAACAATTGGATGAAATGATTTCCTGGCCACCGGTAGGCGATGCCACAGACTACAAAAGGGAAAAGCGTTTCTGAACAAGTAGACAGACACGGGTGTCGAACGATGTCTATAGTAGGTGGGCTAATGTTAGGATCTCTGTCTAGCTGTATATCTATCAACCTAGACGGGTCTGTCAACCTAGACGGGTCTCTCCTAGTGATGCACTGATTTGACATTTTTGGCCAATATCCAATATTTTCCTTGCCCCCCCATAAAAGATACCGCTATTTACGATTTTAGCAGCCTTTAAGCATTCTAGTACTGTTAAATAGTAACACACACATGGACACAGCAGTCTAAGGCACTGCATGTCAGTGCAAGAGGTGTCACTACAGTCCCTGGTTCGAATCCAGACTGTATCACATCCGGCTGGAATTGGGAGTCCCATAGGGTGGTGCACAATTGGCCCAGCATCATCTGGGTTTGGCCAGGGTAGGCCATCATTGTAAATACAAATTTGTTCTTAACTGACTTGCCTAGTTAAATAAAGGTTACAACCACACTGACCAAAAGTTATTTTGTTGACATTTACATATGTCCCCATTACCAGTAGAACATAATGAAAACCTGTTTCTTTCACTTATTTGCTGTGCTGTTTTGTTGTTCAGTCGTTTCATTCTCACCCAGGATTTCATCATGTCAAGCAGTGAAGTTTCAGCTCTCTGTCTGTCTGTGGCCCCTCTTCATCGGTGCGCACTGTCACTGTGTCCATTTCCATCTTGTCCAGCTGTGTAGGTAACATTTCACGTAAACCCAGTTTCTTGTCTGCATCGAAGTAGAGGTACTTGCATGGTGGCGACACAGTAAAGGGAGAATGTCACCGAATTCGCTTGTTCACGGTCTGTATCGGCAGCTTTGTTGAGCAGGCGTTTCAGTGCCATGACAGAGAGTATCACGTCTGCTGCAGACACAGTTGATGATCTTATTTCTCAAGTCAGTTGTTCGAATGGCGTTAGGAGTGTGTTCATGTTTCCAAGTTTTAAATATGTTCTCAAATGCCATTGAAATGGCAGCAGCGGTTTGACAACCAGCATATTCATTAGCGATACGACTTCCCTCAGTACGAAATCCTCGACGACCCACTGCTGTCAGACTCAGAATGCTCATGGGGCTGATATTGCTCGTCCAAATGTCAGTCGTGAGGCGAATAGCAGTGACGCTATTACTGTGTAACTTCGGTAGGGCAACATTTTGAAAAGTAGTGCACTTGGTATTAGGGTTGTGTTTTGTGGAAAATTTCTGTGGGAATATATGGGATTTAAAGCAAATTTAATATTAATACCATTTAAATGTAATGTATTTAGCTTTGGATGTATTTACCATTATCATATGGAGACAAACAAACCTTTTTACCCTGTCATAAGAAGACATAATTGACAAATTATTAAATAGAAATAAAATATTTAGTTATGAATTGAACTTTAATTAAATGACTTGACTGTTCACATGATTTCACTGACCAACAAAAGAAAGGGAATATTGAATGATCCCCAATGATCTATCGCATCTCCCAAAAACATTTCCAACGTACATCTGTAAAATGATGTTCAAGAAACTAAAGCTTTGGTTGTCTTCCTCTCAGGCTTCCATGTCTTCTCCCTGGACCTCCTCAATGTCCACCTCTTGAACATCAGACTCTGAGGCCTCATTTTCACTGTCACTTTGTCGTAGACATTTCCTGTATTTACCAAATCATGAGAGCAAACCACACACAAGTCAGTTATCACAAAGTCCATCTTTAATTATATGAGCTCCATCACAACCCTCTGACTCTCAGATCAATTCAATGTCTATCAATGAATTCTCTGAGAGTCCCTTACACATTGGAACTGAGATCCTTTATAGAAAAGACACACATAGCCAGACAGCATTGGCCATAAATTATCGTTCAGCTTTGTCTCCTAAACTATGTTCGTTTCTCGCTCTCAGAACCATAAAACAAATCCTCATATCAACAGGCATATATCAAATCCACCCCTCCTTGACAAGATCACAGAGGCACATTGACTGGCACACAGACATTGTGGAGCCAAGAGATACACGCTTGACCTCTCCCCTCTCTGCGGCCCAAGTAACTTAGTCCTGAGAGAGAACAGATGACTGCAACCCGGCCACAGTATTATACAAAAATAAACATTCTGAGAATTAACTCAGCAGCATATAATGAATATAAAACATCTTACCTATGTTACCAACTAATTCTGATTATTCCCCAACAATTTACCAACCTTGTTGAAGATGGCTCGTTGTCAGGCTCAAAAAGCCTCAAATTTTCCCGACTGGCCACCCATTTTTCAACCCTTGTATTGGTCAGCCTGTTGCATGCTTTGGTGTGTGTGTTCCCTAACAAGGACCAGTTGCGCTCTGAGGCGGCTGATGTTGGTGGGATTTGGAGGATGATTGAGGCAACAGGGGAAAGAGCCTCAGATCCACAAAGTCACTTCCGCCAAGTGGCTGATGAGATATGTTGGCACGACTTCCGTATTGCATCTCCATCCCAAAGCCTTTGCTTGGAAGTGTACTTTGCCAGTTCTGCCAAGAACCTTGCCCTCATCGAGGCCAAGGTGGCGAGACACGGTAGTGAGGACACCATAGGCCTTGTTGATCTCTGCACCAGACAGGATGCTCTTGCCAGCATACTTGGGGTCCAACATGTATGCTGCGGGTTGTATGGGCTTCAGGCAGAAGTCTTCACGCTTTTTGATGTATTTCAGAACTGCAGTTTCCTCTGCTTGGAGCAACAGTGAATTGGGCAGGGCAGTACGGATTTCTTATCTTACATCTGCAAGCAGAGTCTGAACATCAGACAGGATGGCATTGTCTTCCTCAATCTGTGAAATGGCTACTGCTATAGGTTTCAGGCTGCTTACCACTCTCTCCCAAAATACATCAATCCAGGAGGATCCTCTTGATGGGGCTGTCCATATCGGCAGACTGTGATATGGCCATTTCTTGGAGAGACTCCTTTCCCTCCAGGAGACTGTCAAACATCATGATAACACCACCTCGACGGGTGTTGCTGGGCAGCTTCAATGTGGTGCTCTTATTCTTCTCACTTTGCTTGGTGAGGTAGACTGATTCTATAACTTGATGACCCTTCACTTACCTAACCATTTCCTTGCCTCTCTTGTAGAGGGTATCTATTGTTTTCAGTGCCATGATGTCCTTAAGGAGCAGATTCAATCCATGAGCAGCACAGCCAATGGGTGTGATGTGAGGGTAGGACTCCTCCACTTTAGACCAAGCAGCCTTCATGTTCGCAGCATTGTCTGTCACCAGTGCGAATACTTTCTGTGGTCCAAGGTCATTGACTGCCCTCAGCTTATCTGTAATGTAGAGACTGGTGTGTCTGTTGTCCCTTGTCTGTGCTCTTGTAGAATACTGGTTGAGGGGTGGAGATGTAGTTAATTATTCCTTGCCCACAAACATTTGACCACTCATCCGAGATGATTGCAATACAGTCTGCTTTCTCTATGATTTGCTTGACCTTTACTTGAACTCTGCATCCAGCAAATGAGTAGATAAAGCATGTCTGGTTGGCGGGGTGTATGCTGGGCGAAGAACATTCAAGAATCTCTTACAATAAACATTGCCTGTGAGCATCAGAGATGAACCAGTTGCATGCACAGCTCGAGCAAGACATTCATCAGCATTTCTGACTACTTTCCTCCATTGAGTCAAAAAACCTTCTGATTCCAGGAGGACCAGCTGTTGCTATCGATAAGGTGTCTGATTCATCATTTTCACCTCGAATAGAAGTAGAGGGACCGAGGATGCTTGTCGTGAGTGGAACTTTATGCACTTTGCCAGATTCTGCATATTTGTTGCATTCTTCACACATGATTTGGCACAGTATTTGCAAATATACACAGCTTTTCCTTCTACATTAGCTGCAGTGAAATGTCTCCACACGTCAGATAGTGTCCGTGGCATTTTTCTTTAAAGATGAGGAAAAAAGTATAGAATACCATGTACAGAAATAGTTAAGCAGTTAGATTAAACAACTCCTTTGTAAGATAAATGTTTTAAAATGAAACATGTATGGAAACAGGTGAAATAACACTCAGTTAGCAGGCTCAAGCAAGCTAAAAGCCACATGGTAGCAAAAACTAACTTGCTGAAATTGTTAACAAGTTAGAAATTATTTAAACACACTGCTGTAGGCTACTATTTACTAGTTAACAAAACAGTCATATAAAATATTTTTAATCCCACCCAATATTGTAATCAAAATTTGCCAGAAAGCATGTAGTGTGCAAGATCTTGAATCAGCTGTACTGTACTCGATGGAAGAATGCAGAGGGTTGCAATTCCATTGAATTGGGGATAGTTTAACCAAAATATGCCACAAGACCTAGAATTGCCTTGTGTATCCCACAAAAAAGGTTCACCGTTATAAGCAAACTTTTTTAAATTAATTTAACTTCTCTCTGGCGCAACTTCTCTCGACAACGTCAGGTGAAATTGCAGAGCTCAAAATACAGAAATAGTCATAATAAAACATAATAAAAATACAAGTGTTATACATCGGCTTAAAGATTAACTTGTTAATCCAGACGCTTTGTCAGATTTCAAAAAAGGCTTTACGGCGATAGCATACCATGCGATTATCTGAGGACAGCGCCCCGCTTACAAAAGCATTCAAACATTTTCCAACCAAGTAGAGGAGTCACGGAAGTCAGAAATGGGGATAAAATGAATCACCTACCTTTTGACGATCATCTGGTTGCAGTCACAAGAGTCCCAGCTACACACTAAATGTTTGTTTTGTTCGATAAAGTCCCTCTTTATATCCCAAAAACTCAGTTTTGTTGGTGCGTTTTGTTCAGTTATCCACTGGCTCAAAGGAGGTCAAAACAGTAATAATAGTACCGGTAAAGTTCGTCGAAACATGTCAAACGATGTTTATAATTAATCCTCAGGTTGTCAATTGTCGAATCTATCATATTTCAACCGGACAATAGCGTGTTCAATAGAATGGAAAAAGAATGAAGGGCATGCACACAGTCACGTGAAAAAGACTGACATCTAGTGGAAGCCATAGGAACTGCAATCTGGGTCCTAACCCATTAGATACTCAATAGGTATTCAATTGAAATCCACCCACATCAAAAAAAATCCCACTTCCTGGATGGATTTTTCACAGGTTTTTGCCTGCCATATCAGTTCTGTTATATTTACAGACATTATTTTAACAGTTTTGGAATCTTTAGTGTTTTCTATCCAAATCTACCAATTATATGCATATCCTAGCTTCTGGGCCTGAGTAACAAACAGGCAGTTTACTTTGGGTATGCTTGTCATCCAGATGTCAAAATACTGCCACAAGCTCTAAGAAGTTAAGCAAAATTCCCCAAATTCCATGGCTTAACTACCCATGGAAAATTTCCGGATTTTTTTTTGTGTGTACCGGTGCTCGACCAGTCGGTGAAAGCCAACATCACCCACGACAGAGAACGGTTGATTGTCAAGGGCAATGAGTTCTATCTCGGCGTTTTAATGGATTTCGCCTTTGAGTTGTCTCGCTGAAATGTTCTTACTCTTTCAAATGACTGCTGGACTAGTTGACTGCTCGATCCACACAGCAGACATTGTGGGCTAGGTTAGGAATGCTGTGTTGCCCGTGTAGCACAACATTTTACATGGTGTCATTACGTCATGTACCTACGTGATATAGGTTTGCACGTCAGCTTTGACATCGGTTTTGCACATGATAAACTAGACATCGGGCCGATACCGATGTTGGCATTTGCAGATGATATGGTCCGATTTCTGATATGTTCACCAATATATCGTGCATCCCTACTATCAACCTAGATGGCCTATCAACCTAGATTATGGTGAAAATGAGATGGCTTTATGAAGTGATTTCTATCTCTGGCGGGTTGATTTGCATTTGAAAACCCCGCCAGTATAAGCAAGTCTGCTGTCGCACCGCCAGAATCACTTTGGAGGGGCGCCTGCCTGCTGAGATTTCTGGGTATGGTGAAAATGAGATGCATTTAATTTCCCCATTGTAAAGTCTGACTGGTGGCCCACATTAGATGGAATCCACATTAGAATGTACCCTTTTAACCCAAAATTGAATACGTCGAGGGATAGCAGAATTTAAATTTTAAAAAACCTCGTGCTAACATGTTGCTAATCAGTATAATAGTGAATGTTTGAGTGTACTGACTACCTTTTTTTTATAAACTCAGTTGGCTTACATTGAGTTTTCTGTGTGTGTGTGTTCTAATTTTAAGGACAGCGGGACATACTCATCCTGCTCCTCATCCTGATGCTGGAAACAGCACATTGACTGATCTTCATGTGAGCACAGGCGCAGAAGAAAAGCTAGAGCAGACAAGTTTTTGTATCTCTGGCGAGTTGATTTGCATCTAAAAAGCACCAGAATCGCTTTGGCGGGCCTCCTGCCTGCTGAGTGCTAATTGGGGATTGTGAGAAATTTTGAAGAGTAACCAGCTGGCAAGTCATCATTTACCAAACGGACTATTGCCTTGTTTACCACGTGAGAAAATGAGTCCAGAGAGGGAAACATTGTTGGATGACATAGCACTGAGTTTATGGACTTTAACCGAGGATAATTTACGTTATCTATGCGAGCGGTGTGGAATATGTTGCCGAGATGGGTCTGAAGTCAAAGGAGAGAGTAGACGCTCACTGCGTCGTAAAATATTGGAGGAATATTGTGAGAGTGCTGATTTAACAGAATCAGAGGAACAAGGAATGTCTCGGTTACTACAACTGAAAGAAGACATCACCGGAATAGAGGAAGAGGCTAGCGTTGTCCCCACGGGTCCCAGCCAATCAGCGACAGCGGGCAGCTCACAAGCATGTTGCCATGGAGAACAGAATGAAGAGGGAGGGGGTTGGTTTCCCAGCAGGAAGCTGGAGGCAGAGCCAGTTCCACACTGGCTCATTATACCACAGGTGAGAGTGAGGGGGGTTCCGTTTATGAAGACTTGAACATGAACGGCTAGATCTGAATCAGGAAGGTTAACTGGGCCTCTGCAGCGTAGGTCCTAGCACATCAGGTTGAAAAATGGACTGTTAAAGGGAACTGGAACAGAACCAGTGTCTCTGTTTTACCATACAAGTGAACTTGTTCACTCAAAATTTCACACACTAACAAACAGGGTGAGGAAAACGGTGACAACCGACTCCTACCTTGCTGCTAACCTGCTTAACAACCGACTGCTAGCTCGCTGCTTAACAACCGACTGCTAGCTCGCTGCTTAACAACCGACTGCTACCTTGCTGCTTAACAACCTGCTACTGCTTAACAAGCTACCTTGCTGCTTAACAACCGACTGCTAGCTCGCTGCTTAACAACCGACTGCTAGCTCGCTGCTTAACAACCTGCTACCTCGCTGCTTAACAACCGTCTTCTACCTCGCTGCTTAACAACCGACTGCTAGCTCGCTGCTTAACAACCGACTGCTAGCTCGCTGCTTAACAACCGACTGCTAGCTCGCTGCTTAACAACCGACTGCTAGCTCGCTGCTTAACAACCGACTGCTAGCTCGCTGCTTAACAACCGACTGCTAGCTCGCTGCTTAACAACCGACTGCTAGCTCGCTGCTTAACAACCGACTGCTAGCTCGCTGCTTAACAACCGACTGCTAGCTCGCTGCTTAACAACCGACTGCTAGCTCGCTGCTTAACAACCGACTGCTAGCTCGCTGCTTAAAATTTGAGTTCCCCTTCGGTGTGTGTGTGTGTGGTGTTTTTTTTAGAACAGTGAAGATTAACCCAACTCACCTCTTTCTTTCAAGTCTGAGACCAAATGTACAGAGTCACTGGGTCCTGGTTGTGACGGTGGGCAGCAGGCCCCAGAGATGGCGTCTTGGCAGACTCTAAAGAGGTTAACGGTGCTGCTGGAGGACTGCAGGTTTATGCCGGGCCAGAGAGTCAACATCAAAGTAGAAGAGGAGGAGGAGATGATTTCTGTCTTTGCTGATGATGGTATGAACAGAACAGAGTGCATTGAATGTGTTTAGGGCATGTTTTCAGTTTTTTATATATATTTTTTATAAATTATGTATTTGACCCTGAATCCTTGGGTGTCTTGTCCAATCGCTGGAAGGCAACTACAGAGGAGTTGGGAAAACGCATGCTCTACAACATACCCTATCCTAAAGTTATTGAATCCTAGATATAGTAGAACTGTCTGTGGGGTCCCCAAAATACTTAATACAAGTAGTATTTATGCTGTTTTATTCTGTTTAATGACTTTTATTTTTATTTTTTTACATCTACTGCTAAAATGCCAACTATGTTCAACAATTGATATGGTATAACTTTTTTTATACACTTATTTATCCTTTATTTAACTAGGCAAGTCGGTTAAGAACAAATTCTTATTTACAATGACGGCTTAGGAACAGTGGGTTTAACTGCCTTGTTCAGGGGCAGAACGACATATTTTTTACCTTGTCAGCTCGGGGATTCGATCCTGCAACCGTTCGGCTACTAGTCCAACGCTCTAACCACTAGGCTACCTGCCGCCCCCAAAATATTTTAATATCTACTGCTAAAATGCCAACTGTGTTCAATTGATATGGTGTAACTTGTTTCAGCAGCTGACATGTTTTTTTCTCTGTTGTCATTCGTACAGGAAAGGGCTCAAGACCCCAAAAAGAGTCCCCAAGACCCCAAAAAGAGTCCCCAAGACTCCAAAAAAAGAGATCTCACAGTTCTCAATGTGAGAAGAGCTTCACAAAACAATCACGTCTTAAACGGCGCCTGCACTCCGGAGAGACGCCTCCCCACTGTTCGGGTAGCAAAGAAAGTGTCTCTACTGTGACATTGTCGAAGAGACCCAAGACAGTCCATCCTAAAGAGAAGTGTCAGAACTGCTCTGACTGCGGTAGGAGTTTCTCTTCGACAGGATGTATCAGGAAACGCATGCCGTTGTTCCATTCAGGAGAGAAACCCTTCCACTGCCTAGAGTGTAGTAAGAAGTACACTAGATCAGATCATATGAATGATCATATGGTTATATGCTCTGGTGTGAGACCTTACCAATGCCCTGACTGTGAAAAACAATGTCAGGAAGTATCACATGCTGTAGTAAAAAGTTCTGATCCTAATCACGTGTTAGTACATTCTGGAGAGAAATTGTATCAATACCCTAACCATGAGAAGACTTGCACAGCATCAGACCATACTCAACAGCTGTACACACACCCTGGAGAGACGCCTTACCGTTGTTCAGATTGTAATTCATATTTCGTTAATGCATTACAATTTAAGAGACATAAGCAAGAGCACACTGGAGAGAAGCCTCACCTCTGCTCCAAATGTGATCTTTGTTTCTTTATAGAAGAGGACTTAAAAGCACATGAGACGATTCACACAGAGAAGCTTCACCCCTGTTCTGACTGTGGGCAAACATTTTCTACAGCGCGGTATTTAACTAAACACAAGCGGACACATTTAGGGATTAAGCCTTTCCGTTGCACGCAATGTGACAAAGGGTACACCAATTCAGATCAGCTAAAAGTTCATACGATGACGCATACTGGGGAGCGACCGTACCAATGTGGTCAATGTAAGAAGAGTTTTAAAACCAAGCCCCATCTTAAATACCACCTGTTAATTCATGAGGTAGGGATGTTTCACCACTGCCCCGACTGTGATCAAAGGTTCTCCGCTGAGGAAACTTTAAAGGAACACATGCAGTTACACATGGGAGAGAAACCTTTCCACTGTCTGCAATGTGAGAAGAGATACAGTACTTCAGATGGATTGACAGAACATATGATGACTCATACTGATTCTGATGGGTCACCAAGTACCAGAAATGTAGGAGAACAATGTCAGGAAATACATGCCGTCGAAAAAAGTTTAAATATTAATCAACGCCTGCATGAACATTCTGTAGAGAACCCTCACCCTCATCTGTGTCCTCACTGTGAGAAGGGTTTCTCAAAACAATCGTATCTTAAAGAACACTTGCTTTTACATGCTTGCGAGATAACTTCTCGTACCCTGGTAAGGTATCCGACTTCCAGAAGATTAAAAGATCATCAGGCAAAGTCTCATATAGAAAGGCCTTGTATTTGTTCTGACTGTGGAAAGAGCTTTGCTCAACTACGCAGTCTTACTAGGCATCGGCAAATACACACGGGGGAAAAGCCTCACCAGTGCCCCATCTGTGAGAAGAGTTTCTACAGGAAATCTAATCTTCAACAACACTTGGCAGTACATGCTGGCAAGAAACCTTACCAGTGCTCTCATTGTGAGAAGAGTTTCTCAAGACAATTACAACTTAAGATACATATGTACTCGCACACTGGAGAGCAAACTTACCATTGTGCCGATTGTAATTCATATTTCCTTTATGCGTTACAATTCAAGAGACATATGCAAGAGCACACTGGAGAGAAGCCTCACCTCTGCTCTGACTGTGGTCTAACCTTCCTTATCGAAGAGGACTTAAAAGCACATGAAAGGATTCACAGAGGAGAGAAGCCTCATCACTGCTCTGACTGTGGGCGAAATTTCTCCTCGGCGGGATGCTTAAATCAACACAAGCTCTTACATCTGGGACACAAATCTTTCCAATGTGAGCAATGTGATAAGAAGTTCTCAAGATCAATTCAGTTGAAAGTTCATATGTCAAGACATACCGGAGAGAAACCATATCAATGTTCTGAATGTGATAAAAGTTATTGTCTTTCCAACCTCTTACAAAAACATCGGAGTATAACGCACAGGGGAGAAAAACCTTACCTTTGCTCTGACTGTGGAAAGTGTTTTGGTTACCGACACCAACTCATAGTCCACCAGCGAATGCACACTGGGGAAAAGCCCTTTGTCTGCTCTGAGTGTGGGAAACAGTATTCCAATACATGTGGCTTGAAGATACATCAGCGAACACATACTGGAGAGAAACCGTACCAGTGTCCCGACTGTGATCAATGTTTCATCCGGGTAGATTCCCTTAAACACCATCAATCATCAACGCATACAGGGAAGTGGCCTTTCAACTGCATTATTTGCGGAAAAGGTTTTTCGTCAAGCTGTGAGCTAAAAGGCCACATGCGCAGTCATAGTGGCGATAAGCCTTATCAATGCCCCGTCTGTGAGAAGCGTTTCACGCTCGCGGGAACCTGTCGAAAGCACCAGAAAACTCACACCGTGAGAGAGAAACCTCACGCCTGTTCTGAATGCGAAAAGAGTTTTGTAAATGTACAAAGACTAAAGGTACACAAGAGAGTACATACTGGTGAGAAGCCATACCACTGCTCTGACTGTGGGAAGAACTTCACTCAATTGACAAGCTTAAATAGGCACAAGGTCAAACAACACAAAAGGATATAGAAAAAAAAGCAGACTGCCTCCTGAGTGGCGCAGTGGTCTAAGGTACTGCATCGCTGTGTCACTAGATATTCTGGGTTCGAGTCCAGGTTCTGTCGCGACCGGGAGACCCGTTGGCCGAGCGTTGTCCGGGTTAGGGGAGGCTTTAGCCGGCAGGGATATCCTTGTACCATCGTGCACTAGCGACTCCTGTGGCGGGCCTGGCGCAGTGCATGCTGACACGGTTGCCTGGTGTACGGTGTTTCCTCCGACACATTGGTGAGGCTGACTTCTGGGTAACATCTGGGTAATGTGGGCATTGTGTCAAGAAGCAGTGCGGCTCTCGACCTTCGCCTCTCCTGAGTCTGTACGGGAGTTGCAGCGATGAGACAAGACTAACTACCAATTGGGGACAAAAAGGAGTAACAAAAAATGGGGGGAGACTGAACATGGCCAAGGAAAGTATCACTGTACTGCTACCATCCAGTTCCTTCAAAGTCCCGCTCCTTGACTTTTTCCACATTTTGTGTTACAGCCTGAAGTTTTTTTTTTTTTTTAATGGATTTTTTTGACACTGGCTCCATGTCAGTGGAATTATGCTTTGGTAAAATTTTTACATTCATAAAACTTGAAAAGCTAAAATGTCTTGAGTCAATCATATTCAACCCCCTTTTTGTTATGGCAAGTCTAAATAAGTTCAAGAGGAAAAATGTGCTAAAGTTTCCATGGACTCACTTTGTGTGCAATAATAATAGTGTTTAACCTGTTTTTGGAATGACTGCCTCGTCTCTCTCTTCCCCACACATACAATTATCTCTAAGGTCCCTTTGTCGAGCAGTGAATTTCAAACACAAATTCAACTACGAAGACCAGGGAGGTTGATCTATTGATGGATGGGGAAAAAAGCAAGACATTTTGAGTATTCCTTTGAGCATGGTGAAGTATCAGTACACCCAGTCACTATGAAGTGGTAGATGTCCTTCCTAGCTCAGTTGCCGGAGAGGAAGAGAACCGCTCTGGGATTTCACCATGAGGCCAACGGTGACTTTAAAACAGTTACATAGTTTAGTGGCTGTAATAGCAGAAAACTGAGGATGGATCAACATTGTAGTTACTCCACAATACTAACCTAAATGACAGTAAAAGGAAGGAATCCTGTACAGAGTAAAATATATTCCCGAAACATGCATCCTGTTTGCAGCAATGCACTCTAGAAATACTTCCAAAAATGTGGCAAAGCAATTAACATTCTGTCATGTTTTTCAATACGACACATTACTGAGTACCACTCTCCAAGCATAGTGGTGGCTGTATCATGTTATGGGTATGCTTGTAATTGTTAAGGACGGGAGTTTTTCAGGATTAAAAAATAAAAATACGGAATGGAGCTAAGCAAAACCCTTTATGACAACCTGGTTCAGTCTGCTTTCCAACAGACACTGGGAGATGAATTCACCTTTCAGCAGGACAATAACCTAAAACACAAGGCCAAATCTACACTGGAGTTGCTTACCAAGAAGTCGTGAAAATTCCTGACTTAAATCTGACAAGATCTGAAAAATGGTTGTCATGCCATGCTCAACAACCAATTTGACAAGCGCTTGAAGAGTTTTGAGGCAAATGTTGAACAATCCAGGGGTGGAGTTACACAGAACGAGTCTGTTGTAATTGCTGCCAAAGGTACTAATACAAAGTATTGACTCAGGTGTGTGAAATATTTTCTGTAATTTGATATTTTTGTATATCCTTTTTCAGTAAAGTTGCTTGCATTTCCAAAGCCATGTTTTCACCTTCACATTTATGGGGCATTGTGGGGAAAATATATTCAATCCATTTAAAAAATGCAGGCTTTAACAAAATGTGGAATAAGTCATGGGGTAAGAATACTTTCTGAAGGTACTCGATATGGTCTTCTGCTTTGCTACCTTGTTTACCGTACCTTTGGTACTACCTAACCTGCACACCAACTAACTTTTGTATGCTATTGCTCCCATGGTTGACGAGGCTGTATCTGAACTACAGGAAACTTAATTGACCTGAAATTAGTATTGAATGTAGGTCAAACAAAGTATACTGTATGTTCTTCTATAGAGTGCATGCAAATAATTGATTTAAATCATATGTACTTTGGATGGTGCCCATATTGATTGTGTCTCTGCTTACAAATATTGGGGCATCTGGATAAGTGAAAATCTGTCTTTCAATATAAAGCATATTGACGAGTTAAGCTGAGAATATATTTTTTTATAAGTAGGTCATGCCTTTCACTAAATAGTTAGAAATCGTCCAGTCGACGTTCCTACCGGTCCTAGACTATGGCAACATCCTCTATATGAACACAGCTGCCACTTCATTAAAGCCCTTAGATGCAGTTCATCTTAGCACATTGCTTTATTACGGGCGACAGGTTTAGTACTCATCACTGCGTTCTCTACCAGAAAGTAGGTTGGTCCTCTGTGATGTCATCACTGCGTTCTCTACCAGAAAGTAGGTTGGTCCTCTGTGATGTCATCACTGCGTTCTCTACCAGAAAGTAGGTTGGTCCTCTGTGATGTCATCACTGCGTTCTCTACCAGAAAGTATGTTGGCCTCTTTGATGTCACGTAGGTTGATACATTGCTATGTTTTAATTTGTAAAGTCCCATTTTTTACAAAAACAAAAAAGTCCCACTGTGCCAAACACAATTACTAACCTTAAGACCTACAGAGTTACTAAACCCAGTCTCCGGGATGGTTAACTCTGGGCATTCCTTTGGTCTCTACAGCTTTCTGATTTCTATCTAATTTTATTTTATTTCTTTTGCACGGTATTTGTGGATCAATCTTCAAGATGTTAGAAAATGTGATGTTTTGAGGCCTCTGGAAATGCATAAAACTGTTTGAGGACCTTTTTTATTACTGATGAATGTGTGATTTCTGTTATGACCATGTTTTTCTTTCTGTTCGCATTGTTTTGTATTTTCTGTAGTTCTGGGCTCATCTGTAAAAGACACCTTTGGTCTCAGTATGACTTACTTGATTTAAAAAAAAGTGTAGTTAATTAAGGTGAGTTATTCATCACAGTGGAGACGCTGTAGTCTGCATAAAAAAAGGAGACTATGTAATGATTTAAACTACACGATGTAACAACGATTAGCTTCACGACGTAATGATAAGTTACAGGACTCATTTCACCTACAAGCTCGACTGTATTCAGTCTAACCCCTTCAGAACGCAGTCTTTAACTGTTTGGGGTTTTTTCTTCAACTGATAACAACGATTTGACTAAGCTACATTTATTTCCCACCTGTCCTACTGCTACACTAAAGAATGCCAATAAAAGGTAGAGCTTAAATGTAACAAGGTTGTTTTTAGTATAATTATTTGCCTCGTTGTTCTATTTTATAGATTTATTTTATCATTTTGAAGGACTGAAATCTGTTTTGACCCATTTGGAACTTGATTTAATTGTACGTATTCTGTAGCCTGGCTACCAGTCTGCTGTCATGCCACTCGCTGTCATATGCCAAACATGCTAGCAGAAACAGACTGGCACCCAGACTTCATGTTCTGCACTTTAAAAAAAAATTTATGTGTATTTTATGCCGGCCTTATGAACATTTTTAAAACAATTCAGCTACAGATGTGGAATCACTGCATTTTAAAATAAAGATACACTACCGTTCAAAAGTTGAGTCATAAATGTCCTTGGTTTGAAAGACAGTTGTTCAGTTAATAACATAAAATTGATTAGAAATGGTGTAGACATTGTTGTAAATTACTATTGTAGCTGGAAAGGGCAGATTTTTTTTTTTATGGAATATCTACATAGGTGTACAGAGGCCCATTATCAGCAACCAATCCTCCCTGTGTTCCAATGGCACGTTGTGTTAGCTAATCAAAGTTTGTCATTTTAAAATGGCTAATTGATCATTAGAAAACCCTTTTGCAATTATGTTAGCACAGCTGAAAACTGTTCTGATTTAAAGAAGCAATAAAACTGGCCTTCTTTTAGACTAGTTGAGTATCTGGAGCATCAGCATTTGTGGGTTCGATTTACAGACTCAAAATGACCAGAAACAAAGAACTTTCTTCTGAAACTCGTCAGTCTATTCTTGTTCTGAGAAATGAAGGCCATTCGATGCGAGAAATTGCCAAGAAACTGAAGATCTCGTACAACGCTGTGTATTTCTCCCTTCACAGAACAGCTCAAACGGTCTCTAACCAGAATAGAAAGAGTGGGAGGCCCTGGTGCACAACTGAGAAAGAGGACAAGTACATTAGTGTCTAGTTTGAGAAACAGACACCTCACAATTTCTCAACTGGCAGCCTCATTAAATAGTATCTGCAAAAAACCAGTCTCAAAGTCAACAGTGAAGAGGCGACTCCAGGATGCTGGCCTTCTAGGCAGAGTTCCTCTGGCCAGTGTCTGTGTTCTTTTGCCCATCTTAATCTTTTTGTTTTATCGGCTAGATATGGCTTTGTCTTTGCAACTCTGCCTGGAAGGCCAGCATCCCGGAGGAAGTGAATGATTCAGGCTGATTGTAACACAACTACTTCCCCGAGACATGGATTCTGAACAAAGCTACGCTTTATAGTTTGTCATTACCGTATATATTTGGTGCAAGTTGTCATCTCATCTGAGAAGCTTCCCTTGTTTCAGGATGAACAACAACCCATCTCATACCAGAACTACTAGTCTCTGTAAGAGTAGCAGGTAGCCTAGCGGTTAGAGCGTTGGGCCAGGAGCTAAAAGTCACTGGTTCGAATTCCTGAGCCGACAAGGTGAAAAATGTGCCCTTGAGCAAGGCACTTCACCCTAAATTTGCTCTATGGGTGCTGTACTGACCCTGTAAAACAACACATTTTCACATTACCTATCCAGTGTATGTGACAACCTTTTTTTTCTTGCTACTAGATGGCACTGTTGACCCATCCACACAACACATCTCAGATTCAGATTCTGCCTTCCTTGGTCTGTTGAATGTGCTCCAGGGTGGAGGTTGCCCTTAAAGTTAGGGTGAGACACTGGTAAGCTAACCCTGTTTCAATCATGGTGGTTATAAACTGGTCAGATAACCCTGTTTCAATCATGGGGGTTATAAACTGGTCAGATAACCCTGTTTCAATCATGGTGGTTATAAACTGGTCAGATAACCCTGTTTCAATCATGGGGGTTATAAACTGGTCAGTAACCCTGTTTCAATCATGGGGGTTATAAACTGGTCAGTAACCCTGTTTCAAACATGTTGGGGGTTATAAACTGGTCAGCTCACCCTGTTTCAAACATGTTGGGGGTTATAAACTGGTCAGCTCAAGGTCATTAAGTTCATTTGCATAATTAAAATTTGTGTTTTGTAATGGTCAGTTTGTTTATATTGGTCTGTCTCATTGATGCGAGGTCCAGGGATTACCTGTGTGTGTGTTCTTAGTGACGTGATGAGCTCTAATCCACCTTAAAGCCAGGGCCCAAAGAGGTTATCCATCAGTGTAATGTCAGTCCTCTCCTTCCTTCCTGTGGAGTGTAGCCTGTCAGTCCTCTCCTTCCTTCCTGTGGAGTGTAGCCTGAGTGTGTAATGTCAGTCCTCTCCTTCCTTCCTGTGGAGTGTAGCCTGTCAGTCCTCTCCTTCCTTCCTGTGGAGTGTAGCCTGAGTGTGTAATGTCAGTCCTCTCCTTCCTTCCTGTGGAGTGTAGCCTGAGTGTGTAATGTCAGTCCTCTCCTTCCTTCCTGTGGAGTGTAGCCTGTCAGTCCTCTCCTTCCTTCCTGTGGAGTGTAGCCTGAGTGTGTAATGTCAGTAGCCCTCTCCTTCCTTCCTGTGGAGTGTAGCCTGTCAGTCCTCTCCTTCCTTCCTGTGGAGTGTAGCCTGAGTGTGTAATGTCAGTCCTCTCCTTCCTTCCTGTGGAGTGTAGCCTGAGTGTGTAATGTCAGTCCTCTCCTTCCTTCCTGTGGAGTGTAGCCTGTCAGTCCTCTCCTTCCTTCCTGTGGAGTGTAGCCTGAGTGTAATGTCAGTCCTCTCCTTCCTTCCTGTGGAGGGTAGCCTGAGTGTGTAATGTCAGTCCTCTCCTTCCTTCCTGTGGAGGGTAGCCTGAGTGTGTAATGTCAGTCCTCTTCCTTCCTTCCTTCCTGTGGAGTGTAGCCTGTCAGTCCTCTCCTTCCTTCCTGTGGAGTGTAGCCTGAGTGTGTAATGTCAGTCCTCTCCTTCCTTCCTGTGGAGTGTAGCCTGAGTGTGTAATGTCAGTCCTCTCCTTCCTTCCTGTGGAGGGTAGCCTGAGTGTGTAATGTCAGTCCTCTCCTTGCTTCCTGTGGAGGGTAGCCTGAGTGTGTAATGTCAGTCCTCTCCTTCCTTCCTGTGGAGTGTAGCCTGAGTGTGTAATGTCAGTCCTCTCCTTCCTTCCTGTGGAGGGTAGCCTGAGTGTGTAATGTCAGTCCTCTCCTTCCTTCCTGTGGAGTGTAGCCTGTCAGTCCTCTCCTTCCTTCCTGTCAGGAGTGTAGCCTGTCAGTCCTCTCCTTCCTTCCTGTGGAGGGTAGCCTGAGTGTGTAATGTCAGTCCTCTCCTTCCTTCCTGTGGAGGGTAGCCTGAGTGTGTAATGTCAGTAATGTCAGTCCTCTCCTTCCTTCCTGTGGAGGGTAGTCCTCTCCTTCCTTCCTGAGTGTGTAATGTCAGTCCTCTCCTTCCTTCCTGTGGAGGGTAGCCTGAGTGTGTAATGTCAGTCCTCTCCTTCCTTCCTGTGGAGGGTAGCCTGAGTGTGTAATGTCAGTCCTCTCCTTCCTTCCTGTGGAGGGTCAGTCCTCTCCTTCCTTCCTGTAGCCTGAGTGTAATGTCAGTCCTCTCCTTCCTTCCTGTGGAGGGTCAGTCCTCTCCTTCCTTCCTGAGTAGTGTAATGTCAGTCCTCTCCTTCCTTCCTGTGGAGGGTAGCCTGAGTGTGTAATGTCAGCAGTCCTCTCCTTCCTTCCTGAGTGTGTAATGTCAGTCCTCTCCTTCCTTCCTGTGGAGTGTAGCCTGAGTGTGTAATGTCAGTCCTCTCCTTCCTTCCTGTGGAGTGTAGCCTGAGTGTAATGTCAGTCCTCGTCCTTCCTTCCTGTGGAGGGTAGCCTGAGTGTGTAATGTCCTCTCCTTCCTTCCTGTGGAGTCCTCAGTCCTTCCTTCCTGTGGAGTGAAGCCTGAGTGTAATGTCAGTCCTCTCCTTCCTTCCTGTGGAGTGTCAGTCCTCTCCTTCCTTCCCTGAGTGTGTAATGTCAGTCCTCTCCTTCCTTCCTGTGGAGGGTAGCCTGAGTGTGTAATGTCAGTCCTCTCCTTCCTTCCTGTGGAGGGTAGCCTGAGTGTGTAATGTCAGTCCTCTCCTTCCTTCCTGTGGAGTGAAGCCTGGAGTGTAATGTCAGTCCTCTCCTTCCTTGTCAGTCCTCAGTCCTTCCTTCCTGTGGAGTGTAGCCTGTCAGTCCTCTCCTTCCTTCCTGTGGAGTGTAGCCTGTCAGTCCTCTCCTTACTTCCTGTGGAGTGTAGCCTGTCAGTCCTCTCCTTCCTTCCTGTGGAGTGTAGCCTGAGTGTGTAATGTCAGTCCTCTCCTTCCTTCCTGTGGAGTGTAGCCTGTCAGTCCTCTCCTTCCTTCCTGTGGAGTGTAGCCTGAGTGTAATGTCAGTCCTCTCCTTCCTTCCTGTGGAGGGTAGCCTGAGTGTGTAATGTCAGTCCTCTCCTTCCTTCCTGTGGAGTGAAGCCTGAGTGTAATGTCAGTCCTCTCCTTCCTTCCTGTGGAGTGTAGCCTGAGTGTAATGTCAGTCCTCTCCTTCCTTCCTGTGGAGGGTAGCCTGTCAATCCTCTCCTTCCTTCCTGTGGAGTGTAGCCTGAGTCAGTGTAATGTCAGTCCTCTCCTTCCTTCCTGTGGAGTGTAGCCTGAGTGTGTAATGTCAGTCCTCTCCTTCCTTCCTGTGGAGGGTAAGTCAGTCCTCTCCTTCCTTCCTGAGTGTGTAATGTAAGTCCTCTCCTTCCTTCCTGTGGAGGGTAGCCTGAGTGTGTAATGTCAGTCCTCTCCTTCCTTCCTGTGGAGTGTAGTCCTCTCCTTCCTTCCTGAGTGGGTAATGTCAGTCCTCTCCTTCCTTCCTGTGGAGTGTAGCCTGAGTGTGTAATGTCAGTCCTCTCCTTCCTTCCTGTCGAGTGTAGCCTGAGTGTAATGTCAGTCCTCTCCTTCCTTCCTGTGGAGGGTAGTCCTCTCCTTCCTTCCTGAGTGTGTAATGTCAGTCCTCTCCTTCCTTCCTGTGTAGCCTGAGTGTAATGTCAGTCCTCTCCTTCCTTCCTGTGGAGTAATGAAGCCTGAGTCTAATGTCAGTCCTCTCCTTCCTTCCTGTGGAGTGTAGCCTGAGTGTAATGTCAGTCCTCTCCTTCCTTCCTGTGGAGGGTAGCCTGTCAGTCCTCTCCTTCCTTCCCTGTGGAGTGTAACCTGAGTGTGTAATGTCAGTCCTCTCCTTCCTTCCTGTGGAGTGTAGCCTGAGTGTGTAATGTCAGTCCCTCCTTCCTTCCTGTGGAGGGTAGCCTGAGTGTGTAATGTCAGTCCTCTCCTTCCTTCCTGTGGAGTGTAGCCTGTCAGTCCTCTCCTTCCTTCCTGTGGAGTGTAGCCTGTCAGTCCTCTCCTTCCTTCCTGTGGAGTGTAGCCTGTCAGTCCTCTCCTTCCTTCCTGTGGAGTGTAGCCTGAGTGTGTAATGTCAGTCCTCTCCTTCCTTCCTGTGGAGGGTAGCCCTGAGTGTGTAATGTCAGTCCCTCTTCCTTGCTTCCTGTGGAGGTGTAGCCTGAGTGTGTAATGTCAGTCCTCTCCTTCCTTCCTGTGGAGTGTAGCCTGAGTGTGTAATGTCAGTCCTCTCCTTCCTTCCTGTGGAGGGTAGCCTGAGTGTGTAATGTCAGTCCTCTCCTTCCTTCCTGTGGAGTGTAGCCTGAGTGTGTAATGTCAGTCCTCTCCTTCCTTCCTGTAGCCTGTGTGTAGCCTGTCAGTAGCCTCTCCTTCCTTCCTGTGGAGGGTAGCCTGAGTGTGTAATGTCAGTCCTCTCCTTCCTTCCTGTGGAGGGTAGCCTGAGTGTGTAATGTCAGTCCTCTCCTTCCTTCCTGTGGAGGGTAGCCTGAGTGTGTAATGTCAGTCCTCTCCTTCCTTCCTGTGGAGGTGTAGCCTGAGTGTGTAATGTCAGTCCTCTCCTTCCTTCCTGTGGAGGGTAGCCTGAGTGTGTAATGTCAGTCCTCTCCTTCCTTCCTGTGGAGGCCTGTCAGTCCTCTCCTTCCTTCCTGTGGAGGGTCAGCCTGAGTGTGTAATGTCAGTCCTCTCCTTCCTTCCTGTGGAGGGTAGCCTGAGTGTGTAATGTCAGTCCTCTTCCCTTGCTTCCTGTGGAGGGTAGCCTGAGTGTGTAATGTCAGTCCTCTCCTTCCTTCCTGTGGAGGGTAGCCTGAGTGTGTAATGTCAGTCCTCTCCTTCCTTCCTGTGGAGTGTAGCCTGAGTGTGTAATGTCAGTCCTCTCCTTCCTTCCTGTCGAGTGTAGCCTGAGTGTAATGTCAGTCCTCTCCTTCCTTCCTGTGGAGGGTAGCCTGAGTGTGTAATGTCAGTCCTCTCCTTCCTTCCTGTGGAGTGAAGCCTGAGTGTAATGTCAGTCCTCTCCTTCCTTCCTGTGGAGTGTAGCCTGAGTGTGTAATGTCAGTCCTCTCCTTCCTTCCTGTGGAGGGTAGCCTGAGTGTGTAATGTCAGTCCTCTCCTTCCTTCCTGTGGAGGGTAGCCTGAGTGTGTAATGTCAGTCCTCTCCTTCCTTCCTGTGGAGTGAAGCCTGAGTGTAATGTCAGTCCTCTCCTTCCTTCCTGTGGAGTGTAGCCTGAGTGTAATGTCAGTCCTCTCCTTCCTTCCTGTGGAGGGTAGCCTGAGTGTGTAATGTCAGTCCTCTCCTTCCTTCCTGTGGAGTGAAGCCTGAGTGTAATGTCAGTCCTCTCCTTCCTTCCTGTGGAGTGTAGCCTGAGTGTAATGTCAGTCCTCTCCTTCCTTCCTGTGGAGGGTAGCCTGAGTGTGTAATCCTTCAGTAGCCTGAGTGTGTAATGTCTCCTTCCTTCCTGTGGAGTGTAGCCTGTCAGTCCTCTCCTTCCTTCCTGTGGAGTGTAGCCTGTCAGTCCTCTCCTTCCTTCCTGTGGAGGGTAGCCTGAGTGTGTAATGTCAGTCCTCTCCTTCCTTCCTGTGGAGGGTAGCCTGAGTGTGTAATGTCAGTCCTCTCCTTCCTTCCTGTGGAGGGTAGCCTGAGTGTGTAATGTCAGTCCTCTCCTTCCTTCCTGTGGAGGGTAGCCTGAGTGTGTAATGCCAGTCCTCTCCTTCCTTCCTGTGGAGGGTAGCCTGAGTGTGTAATGTCAGTCCTCTCCTTCCTTCCTGTGGAGGGTAGCCTGAGTGTGTAATGTCAGTCCTCTCCTTGCTTCCTGTGGAGGGTAGCCTGAGTGTGTAATGTCAGTCCTCTCCTTCCTTCCTGTGGAGGGTAGCCTGAGTGTGTAATGTCAGTCCTCTCCTTCCTTCCTGTGGAGTGTAGCCTGAGTGTGTAATGTCAGTCCTCTCCTTCCTTCCTGTGGAGGTAGCCTGAGTGTAATGTCAGTCCTCTCCTTCCTGTGGAGGGTAGCCTGAGTGTGTAATGTCAGTCCTCTCCTTCCTTCCTGTGGAGTGAAGCCTGAGTGTAATGTCAGTCCTCTCCTTCCTTCCTGTGGAGTGTAGCCTGAGTGTAATGTCAGTCCTCTCCTTCCTTCCTGTGGAGGGTAGCCTGTCAGTCCTCTCCTTCCTTCCTGTGGAGTGTAGCCTGAGTGTGTAATGTCAGTCCTCTCCTTCCTTCCTGTGGAGTGTAGCCTGTCAGTCCTCTCCTTCCTTCCTGTGGAGTGTAGCCTGAGTGTAATGTCAGTCCTTTTAGTTTTTCCAGTCTAGTGTTGCAGTATGTATACAACTCCCACACAGTCCATCTACATTTTCAATAAATAACGTGTTTTTGTGTTGTTCTACAGTCATGTTTTTAATTGGCATTTTTCCCCACATTATTTTACAATGATCACAGTCTGGAAATGTGTGAACAAAAGAGTGGCACTATTGCAGAGTGGCAGGAAGCAGGGTATCCTCTCAGCTGGGAGTGTCCTACACACTGCTGGGTATGCTGTGTTGGCCATGTTACTTGTTCTAGATGATGATGATGTTGTTCTGTCTGCTGCGGGACACACACAGGGCTACAGTACATCAAAGGGAGTAAGACCGCTGAGCGGTTGAGCCGGACATAACCAGAGGTTGATGAGCCAACCATGAATGGCTGCTACTGCATTGGAGCCCACCTGGGTTACGTAATCAAAGCATTCTGCTCGTTGTTGTTCTCCTACCTCCGCCCGTCTCCAGGTCTGTCTGAGAGGAGGGGTTTAGATACTCTGCCCCTGACAATGAGTTGGTTTGAGCATGGAGCTGCTAAACCCTAGGTTGTGGGTTCAATTCCCTACATGGGACATGTGGGCTCACGTGACTTTAGAAATTACCATTACTGCTAATCACCGGTCAATGATAATGCAAAGTAACGTTGCATTGAAGGCGTGAGCCTGGCTGAAAAATGAGGTGTATCACTGGTTATGTTCCCAGAACAGTTGCACATTGTACCTTTATGGGAGTGTCTGGGAGGAAGATGACAGTGTTTTTGGAAAAGGGACTTCTGACTTGTATGTTTGTTTTACTTTCGTTTAGCATCAAAAACAACATTAACTACAGAGTGTCTATCGTGGACAACACTGTCACACCACTAACACATGGAAGAAACAGCATGTAGTGGAGCATTGTCCTGCTCATGTAAAGCAATAGTAGTCGTGGTATCTGAGTAATGATGTAAATACAGTTTATATAAAAGAAGATGAGCAAGACGGAAACAGAGAACTGCACAGGTGAGCTAAAGCCATCAAAGAAGCACTATATACTTTAGGAGGAGAGACAGAATGGGAAGTAGACGAACAACTAGGAGGAGAGACAGAATGGGAAGTAGACAAACAACTAGGAGGAGAGACAGAATGGGAAGTAGATGAACAACTAGGAGGAGAGACAGAATGGGCAGTAGACGAACAACTAGGAGGAGAGACAGAATGGGAAGTAGATGAACAACTAGGAGGAGAGACAGAATGGGAAGTAGACGAACAACTAGGAGGAGAGACAGAATGGGAAGTAGATGAACAACTAGGAGGAGAGACAGAATGGGAAGTAGACGAACAACTAGGAGGAGAGACAGAATGGGAAGTAGACGAACAACTAGGAGGAGAGACAGAATGGGAAGTAGATGAACAACTAGGAGGAGAGACAGAATGGGAAGTAGATGAACAACTAGGAAGAGAGACAGAATGGGAAGTAGATGAACAACTAGGAAGAGAGACAGAATGGGAAGTAGATGAACAACTAGGAGGAGAGACAGAATGGAGGGTAGAGGAACAACTAGGAGGAGAGACAGAATGGGAAGTAGATGAACAACTAGGAAGAGAGACAGAATGGGAAGTAGATGAACAAATAGGAGGAGAGACAGAATGGGAAGTAGATGAACAACTAGGAGGAGAGACAGAATGGAGGGTAGAGGAACAACTAGGAGGAGAGACAGAATGGGGAGTAGATGAACAACTAGGAAGAGAGACAGAATGGGAAGTAGATGAACAACTAGGAGGAGAGACAGAATGGGAAGTAGACGAACAACTAGGAGGAGAGACAGAATGGGAAGTAGATGAACAACTAGGAGGAGAGACAGAATCGAGGGTAGAGGAACAACTAGGAGGAGAGACAGAATGGGAAGTAGATGAACAACTAGGAAGAGAAACAGAATGGGAAGTAGACAAACAACTAGGAAGAGAGACAGAATGGGAAGTAGATGAACAACTAGGAGGAGAGACAGCATGGGAAGTAGATGAACAACTAGGAGGAGAGACAGAATGGGAAGTAGATGAACAACTAGGAGGAGAGACAGAATGGGAAGTAGATGAACAACTAGGAGGAGAGACAGAATGGGAAGTAGATGAACAACTAGGAGGAGAGACAGAATGGGTAGTAGATGAACAACTAGGAAGAGAGACAGAATGGGAAGTAGATGAACGACTAGGAAGAGAGAATGGGAAGTAGATGAACAACTAGGAGGAGAGACAGAATGGGAAGTAGATGAACAACTAGGAAGAGAGACAGAATGGGAAGTAGACGAACAACTAGGAAGAGAGACAGAATGGGAAGTAGATGAACAACTAGGAGGAGAGACAGAATGGGAAGTAGATGAACAACTAGGAGGAGAGACAGAATGGGAGGTAGAGGAACAACTAGGAAGAGAGACAGAATGGGAAGTAGACGAACAACTAGGAAGAGAGACAGAATGGGAAGTAGACGAACAACTAGGAAGAGAGACAGAATGGGAAGTAGATGAACAACTAGGAAGAGAGACAGAATGGAGGGTAGAGGAACAACTAGGAGAGACAATGGAGGGTAGAGGAACAACTAGGAAGAGAGAGAATGGAGGGTAGAGGAACAACTAGGAGGAGAGAGAATGGAGGGTAGAGGAACAACTAGGAGAGACAATGGAGGGTAGAGGAACAACTAGGAAGGGAGACAGAATGGAGGGTAGAGGAACAACTAGGAGGAGAGGCATAATGGAGGGTAGAGGAACAACTAGGAGGAGAGGCATAATGGAGGGTAGAGGAACAACTAGGAGGAGGCATAATGGAGGGTAGAGGAACAACTAGGAGGAGAGAAAATTGGGTAGAGGAACAACTAGGAGAGACAGAATGGAGGGTAGAGGAACAACTAGGAGGAGAGAGAATGGGGTAGAGGAACAACTAGGAGAGACAGAATGGAGGGTAGAGGAACAACTAGGAGAGACAGAATGGAGGGTAGAGAAACAACTTTAGGAACAGACAGAATGGGGGAGGGGGGTAGAGGACGAGATGACTAACCAGGACTATCATTTTAATAAAAGCCAAAGATAGAAGACAACAGAACAACATTTTACAACAGGAAGAAGAGAAGGAGGAGGGGGCGGGTCTGAGAAAGTGCCATGATAAAAGCATGTTTCGGGGGGGGTTGAAAGCTTGTTGTCGCTGCAGCTTAGCCCAACATCTTTGTGGCACGCTGGTTGGCCTCGTCAATCCTGGTCTTGTTGGAATCAGCCTGAGGAGAGAGGGAGACGTTTGGGATGATGTGAAATTATGCAAGCAATATCAATCAAGATCAAGACTTTAATTGTAGACTGTCAACTCAGCGCATGGCTGACCATCTCTGACACTGAAAATGTATTGATTGTCATCGTTATGATCGGGCACCTTGTCCATGATCCTGTCGATCTGCCGGTTCTGGGTGTCTATCTCGTTGCCCATGTCCAGGGCCATGTGACGCAGGTTACCGATGATCCCGCCCACCTGCTCCAGGTTCTCATCCATCTCATTCTCCCGGGCGTCTTCAGTTACCCTGGAAACGCACATTGGATAGTCCATAAAACTGTCAGTAGATTTCGGCGTGGCAGAGGGAGTCCATATGCACACGTGCACACACGTGCACACCAACTCCTCACCTGCGGATGAACCCTCCACTGATGGCCATCTGTTCACGTTCGTCCACCACACGGGCCCCTGGCTGACTGTTAACCACTCCATCCTGGTTGGCCCCCCATGCCTGCCCTCCCCCCTTTATCCTGCAGGGACACATACCAGTCAGGGGGGTGGAAACTTTCATTTGATGTAATAGATCCAGTATACGACACAAGTAATGTGTAATGACAGCACGGCAGCACACCAACACAGCATGCCAATGGTAGATATCTATCTCTCTATCTATGTATCTATCTAAGGTTCATATATATGTGTTATGTTATACAGTATATGTTAGATCTATCAATCAATAATTGATCCAAGTACTGATCAGTTCAGTTGTAGTGTATTTACTGTCTAAGTGGGGGATAGAAAGTGGTCCTTTACAGACCTGAAGATAGAAGAGACGGACACAAACACACACTAACAGGACATAAAGGAGACAACACAGACAGACGCCAGCGGACAGACAGGGAGACAGGAGGACAAACACGCAGTAATGTGTGTAAAGGACACAATTATACTGGGTGCAAGAAACTCTTCTCTTCTTACGGAGCCACTCCTTAGTTGCCCTGGCTGTGTGTTTCGGGTCGTTGTCATGCTGGAAGACCCAGCCACGACCCATCTTCAATGCTCTTACTGAGGAAAAGAGGTTGTTGGCCAAGATCTCGCGATACATGGCCCCATCCATCCTCCCCTCAATACGGTGCAGTCGTCCTGTCCCCTTTGCAGAAAAGCATCCCCAAAGAATGATGTTTCTACCTCCATGCTTCACGGTTGGGATGGTGTTCTTGGGGTTGTACTCATCCTTTTTCTTCCTCCAAACCCGGCGAGTGGAGTTTAGACCAAAAAGCTCTATTTTTGTCTCATCAGACCACATGACCTTCTCCTATTCCTCCTCTGGATCATCCAGATGGTCATTGGCAAACATCAGACGGGCCTGGACATGCGCTGGCTTGAGCAGGGGGACCTTGCGTGCGCTGCAGGATTTTAATCCATGACGGCGTAATGTGTTACTAATGGTTTTCTTTGAGACTGTGGTCCCAGCTCTCTTCAGGTCATTGACCAGGTCCTGCCGTGTAGTTCTGGGCGGATCCCTCACCTTCCTCATGATCATTGATGCCCCACAAGGTGAGATCTTGCATGGAGCCCCAGACCGAGGGTGATTGACCGTCATCTTGAACTTCTTCCATTTTCTAATAATTACGCCAACAGTTGTTGCCTTGTCACCAAGCTGCTTGCCTATTGTCCTGTAGCCCACCCCAGCCTTGTGTAGGTCTACAATTTTATCCCTGATGCCCTTACACAGCTCTCTAGTCTTGGTCATTGTGGAGAGGTTGGAGTCTGTTTGATTGTGATGTGTGGACAGGTGTCTTTTATACAGGTAACGAGTTCAAACAGGTGCAGTTAATACAGGTAATGAGTTGAGAACAGGAGGGCTTCTTAAAGAAAAACTAACAGGTCTGTGAGAGCCAGAATTCTTACTGGTTGGTAGGTGATCAAATACTTATGTCATTAAATAAAATGCAAATTAATTAATTAAAAATCATACAATGTGATTTTCTGGATTTTTGTTTTAGATTCCGTCTCTCACAGTTGAAGACTGATTCCGTCTCTCACAGAAATTACAGACCTCTACATGCTTTGTAAGTAGGAAAACCTGCACAATCGGCAGTGTATCAAATACTTGTTCACCCCACTGTATATAAAACCTATATAAAGTCTATATAAAACCTATATAAAATCTATATAAAACCCTATATAAAATATATATATATAGTCTATAGAAAACATATATAAACCCTATATGAAACATATATAAAACCTATATAAAATCTATATAAAACCTATATAAAATCTATATAAAACCTATATGAAACCTATATACCCCTATATATAACCTATATAAACCCTAAATATAACCTATATAAACCTCTATATAAAATCTATATTAACCTAAATAAAACCTATTTAAAATCTATATATAATCTATATAAACCCAATATGAAATATGTAAAACCCTATATAAAACCCTGCATAAAATCTATATAAAACCCTATATAAAACCTATATAAAACATATTTCAAATCTATATATAACCTATATAAACCCTACATAAAAACGACATAAAATAAACATAAAATCTATATAAACCCTATATAAAATATATATAAACCCTATATTAAACCTATATAAACCTTATATAAAACCTATTTAAAATCTATATAAACCCAATATGAAATATATAAAAAACTATATGAAACCCAATATAAACCCCTATATAAACCCTATATGAATCCAATATGAAAAATATAAAACCCTATATATATATATAACCTATATAAAACCCAATATAAAACCTATTTAATATCTATATAAAACCTAATTAAACCCTATATAAATATATATATATATATACACGCTATATATAACCTATATAAACCCCTATATAAAACCCTATATAAAACCCTATATAAAACCCTTGTAACGGTTCTCTTTTGGTGAAGGAGAGTTGGACCAAAATGCGGCGTGTAGATTGCAATCCATGTTTAATCAACAAACGTAAAACACGAATCAATACAAAAACTACAAAAAACAACAAACGTGGAAACGTAACGAAAACCGAAATAGCCCTATCTGGTGAATACACAGAGACAGGAACAATGAACACAGTGAAACCCAGGCTACCTAAATATGGTTCCCAATCAGAGACAATGACTAACACCTGCCTCTGATTGAGAACCATATCAGGCCAGACATAGAAATAGACAAACTAGACATGAAACATAGAATGCCCACTCAGCTCACACCCTGACCAACCAAAACATAGAAATATACAAAGTAAACTATGGTCAGGGTGTGACAGTACCCCCCCAAGGTGCGGACTCCGGCCGCAAAACCTGAACCTATAGGGGAGGGTCTGGGTGGGCATCTGTCCACGGTGGCGGCTCTGGTGCTGGACGTGGCCCCCACTTCACCGTAGTCTTCCTCCACCTTGTCCGCTTCCGTGACCTCCTAGCCACGGCAACCCTACTTAATAACACGGGACAGAGGGGCAGCTCGGGACAGAGGGGCAGCTCGGGACAGAGGGGCAGCTCGGGACAGAGGGGCAGCTCGGGACAGAGGGGCAGCTCGGGACAAAGGGACAACTCGGGACAAAGGGACAACTCGGGACAAAGGGACTCTTCAGACTCCGACAGCACAGGAGAGGAGGAAGGCTCTGGCAGATCCTGGCTGACTGGCGGATCTGGAAGAGTCTGGCGGATCTGGCAGACTGGCGGATCTGGAAGGGTCTGGCAGACTGGCGGATCTGGAAGAGTCTGGCAGACTGGCGGATCTGGAAGAGTCTGGCAGACTGGCGGATCTGGAAGAGTCTGGCAGACTGGCGGATCTGGAAGAGTCTGGCAGACTGGCGGATCTGGAAGAGTCTGGCAGACTGGCGGATCTGGAAGAGTCTGGCAGACTGGCGGATCTGGAAGAGTCTGGCTGACTGGCGGATCTGGAAGAGTCTGGCTGACCGGCGGATCCTGGCTGACTGGCGGATCTGGAAGAGTCCGACTGACTGGCGGATCTGGAGAGTCCGGCTGACTGGCGGATCTGGAAGAGTCCGGCTGACTGGCGGATCTGGTAGAGTCCGGCTGACTGGCGGATCTGGAAGAGTCCGGCTGACTGGCGGATCTGGAAGAGTCCGGCTGACTGGCGGATCTGGAAGAGTCCGGCTGACTGGCGGATCTGGAAGAGTCCGGCTGACTGGCGGATCTGGAAGAGTCCGGCTGACTGGCGGATCTGGAAGAGTCCGGCTGACTGGCGGATCTGGAAGAGTCCGGCTGACTGGCGGATCATGGCAGACTGACTGATCTGGCTGCTCCACGCTGACTGGCGGCTCTGGCTGCTCCATATAGGCTGACAGCTCTGGCGGCTTCTTACAGACTGGCAGCTCTGGCGGCTCCGTGCAGACTGGCAGCTCCGTGCAGACTGGCAGCTCCGTGCAGACTGGCAGCTCCGTGCAGACCGACAGCTCCGTGCAGACCGGCAGCTCCTTGCAGACTGGCATCTCCGGCTGCTCCATGCAGACTGACAGCTCCGGCTGCTCCATGCAGACTGACAGCTCCGGCTGCTCCATGCAGACTGACAGCTCCGGCTGCTCCATGCAGGCTGGCAGCTCTGGCTGCTCCATGCAGGCTGGCAGCTCTGGCTGCTCCATGCAGGCTGGCAGCTCTGGCTGCGCTGAACAGACAGGAGACTCCAGCAGCGCTCTAGAGGAGGAAGGCTCTGGCTGCGCTGAACAGGCGGGAGACTCCGACAGCGCTGGAGAGGCGAGGCGCACTGTAGGCCTGATGCGTGGTGCTGGTACTGGTGGTACTGGACCGAGAACACGCACAGGAAGCCTGGTGCGGGGAGCTGCTACCGGAGGGCTGGAGTGTGGAGGTGGTACTGGATAGACCGGACCGTGCAGGTGCACTGGAGCTCTTGAGCACCGAGCCTGCCCAACCTTACCTGGTTGAATGCTCTCGGTTGCCCTGCCAGTGCAGCGAGGTGGAATAGCCCGCACTGGGCTATGCAGGCGAACCGGAGACACCGAGCGCAAGGCTGGTACCATGTAAGCCGGCCCAAGGAGACGCACTGGGGACCAGATGCGTAGAGCCGGCTTCATGGCATTTGGCTCGACGCTCAATCTAGCCCGGCCGATACGGGGAGCTGGAATATACCGCACCGGGCTATGCACCCGCACTGGGGACACCGGTGCGCACCACTGCATAACAGGGTGCCTGCCCGGTCTCTCTAGCCCCCGGTAAGCACAGGGAGTTTGCGCAGGTCTCCTACCTGGCGTAGCCCTACTCCCTGTGAGCCTCCCCCAAGAAATTTTGGGGCTGACTCTCGGGCTTCCTTGCCAACTGTGTTCCCTCATATCGCCGGCTCCTCTCTCCGGCTGCCTCTGCTCTCCTCGCTGCCTCCACCTGTTCCCATGGAAGGCAATCCCTTCCCGCCAGGATCTCCTCCCATGTATAGCAACCCTTGCCATCCAATATATTGTCCCATGTCCAATCCTCATTGCGCCGCTGTTGCTGCCTTTGTTGCTTCTCCTGTGGCTCCTGCCTGTTGACACGCCGCTTGGTCCCGTTGCGGTGGGTGATTCTGTAACGGTTCTCTTTTGGTGAAGGAGAGTCGGACCAAAATGCGGCATGTAGATTGAGATCCATGTTTAATCAACAAACGTAAAACACGAATCAATACAAAAACTACAAAAAACAACAAACGTGGAAACGTAACGAAAACCGAAACAGCCCTATCTGGTGAAAACACAGAGACAGGAACAATCACCCACAAACACACAGTGAAACCCAGGCTACCTAAATATGGTTCCCAATCAGAGACAATGACTAACACCTGCCTCTGATTGAGAACCATATCAGGCCAGACATAGAAATAGACAAACTAGACATGAAACATAGAATGCCCACTCAGCTCACACCCTGACCAACCAAAACATAGAAATATACAAAGTAAACTATGGTCAGGGTGTGACAACCCTATATAAACCCTATATAAAACCTATATAAAACCTAAATATAACCTATATAAAACCTATATAAACCCTATATAAAACCATATATACAACCTATATAAACCCTATTTAAAATCTATATAAAACTCTATATAAACCCTATATAAAACCTATATAAACCCTATATAAAACCTATATAAAACCTATATAAAACCCTATATAAAACCTATATAAACCCTATATAAAACCTATATAAAACCCTATATAAAACCCTATATAAACCCTATATAAACCCTATATAAAACCTATATAAACCCTATATAAAACCTATATAAACCCTACATAAACCCTATATAAAACCCTATATAAACCCTATATAAAACCCTATATAAACCCTATATAAAACCTATATAAAACCCTATATAAACCCTACATAAACCCTATATAAAACCCTATATAAAACCCTATATAAAACCTATATAAAACCTATATAAACCCTATATAAAACCCTATATAAAACCTATATAAAAACCTATATAAAACCTATATAAACCCTTTATAAAACCTATATAAAACCCTATATAAAACCTATATAAAACCTATATAAACCCTATATAAAACCCTATATAAACCCTATATAAACCTATATAAAACCCTATATAAACCCTATATAAACCTATATAAAACCTATATAAACCTATATAAACCTATATAAAACCTATATAAACCCTATATAAAACCCTATATAAACCCTATATAAACCCTATATAAAACCCTATATAAACCCTATATAAACCTGTTTTTACTGTATCTACAGCAGAACAGCAATGATAAAATGCTCAAATACATCTACACAACTTCTGATCATTTTCTTGCCTTCGTACCTGACTTGCTTAACTTAGACCACCTTTTTGCTAAACTTTAAATAAAATGTAATCAGTTAAAACAAATGTAACTTAAGTGTTTTGTTCACCGAATATTAACACATTTGTTTTCATCACAAGAGAACTGTGTGCAATTGTGTTAACTTTTTCCTGTAATCAGTAAACTACTGAATACACTGTGACCTGGATACCTGCTGAAAGAAAAACTCAGGTAGGTAGGTAAGTGTGTGTGTGTGTGTGTGTGTGTGTGTGTGTGTGTGTGTGTGTGTGTGTGTGTGTGTGTGTCTGCCATGCATAGGCAGTATGTTTGTGCATATGTACAAACAACAGCAGTAATCAGGTCACGTTAAATCGTACTGTAGGCCTACTGCCTCATGTTGTAGCATTATGTAACATGCTGATACAAGTATGCCAGGTATGACTGTGATCATTTGAAGGAGAAGGTACAGTGGATTAGCCCAACATGCATCTCTCTCTCTCTCTAAGTGCAGGAGGAAGCAGCATACAAGGCCCTGGGTAAGGTCTGAAGTTGACACGCCATAGTGTTGTACTGGTCACCATGCACTCTACTTTAGGCATTAAAGCAGGCAAGTTGACAGGCAGGCAGACAAACAGACAGGTAGACAGGCAGCAGGCAGTAAGGTAGGCAGGCTGCACCTACTTGTTACAGGGACACGAACAAAGACCACAGAGAGACCCTAGATTGTTCAAATTCTTTTCTGCATCCTTCATGTCCTTATTGATCTGGTCCATCCCCTCCTCGATCCGCTCCAGTTGCTCTGATTGTCAACACAAGTCATTTATCCCCACAGAGAACGAAGGCACGTGACAGAGAACGGGGGAGAAGGAGAGAGGGGAGAACAAAGGAAAGGAGACAAAAAGAGACTGTGACTAAAGAGACAGAGACATTGGACAGCACTACCAACCCAACACAGGCTAGATTCCAGGGCCTGTCGCCACCGGTACCTACTTGGCAACACATGGACATAATTGGCCAAAGCTTTGCCTAGTCAGGTAGCCTAGTGGTTAGAGCGTTGGGCCAGTAACCGAAGGGTTGCTGGATCGAATCCCTGAGTTGACAAGGCAGTTAACTCACTGTTCCCCAGTAGGCTGTCATTGTAAATAAGAATTTGTTCTCAACTGACCTGTCTAGTTAAATAAAGGTTCAATTAAAATATATATATTTCTCGGCCTCCTTCAAGTCTTGATGAACCTTGTTCATGCCATCTTCAAACCAATCCAGTTGTTCTGGTAACAACAAAGGAAATGAGAGCAGTGAAATGAATTGGATTGGCTCTTGTGATGATTGAGGTCTAAGTTACAGCCTATCAAACAACACCCATAATGCAATGCCTTATGGAGCCACACTGACACACTCACAGCCAGTGCAGTGAGAGAGAAAGATTGTCACAGATATACAATGAAGAACACATAAAGGCTGGATTCCAATACAAAATAACCTCCCTCATTGGGCACCTCTTCTGCTAGGGCCTAGGGAAAGGAGCACACCTATGATCACACGATGTTGAAAATACCTGTTCTTATTTTAACCCACTTTTGTATTGGAAACCAGCCAGTGGTGATAGAGAGAGAGAGAGAGATGATAGACAGAGAGAAACAGGATGAGAGTGATAGAGGACTGTAGATGAAGTAAACAAGTGTTGTGAAGCAGTGGATACGGTGAAAAGCATTATGGGACATGTAGTAACATGCAAGCAGAATGTTTGAATGTAAGTTGGGTACAAACAGTGATGACAGTCCAAGAGGTTGCCCTAAACCACTGAAACAGGGTCAGATATTGATTCATTCCCTCAACCACTGATACAGGGTCAGATATTGATTAATTCCCCCAACCACTGAAACAGGGTCAGATATTGGTTCATTCCCTCAACCACTGAAACAGGGTCAGATATTGGTTCATTCCCTAAACCAATGAAACAGGGTCAGATATTGATTCATTCCCTCAACCACTGAAACAGGGTCAGATATTGGTTCATTCCCTCAACCACTGATACAGGGTCAGATATTGATTTATTCCCTCAACCACTGATACAGGGTCAGATATTGATTAATTCCCCAACCACTGAAACAGGGTCAGATATTGGTTCATTCCCTCAACCACTGAAACAGGGTCAGATATTGGTTAATTCCCTAAATGGTGAGTTGGGTTAGTATTGTGAATACTCTGATCCTAGACCTGTAGTTACGGTCATTATCTACCTGGAGTGGGTCCAGGGAGAAGGGAGTGGTCTGGAGTATAGGTAAGGGTAAGGGAATTCATGGCCGTGGTGGCTTGCTTGTTCACGTGTGAACATTTGTAAAATCCCTGGTTTGTGGAGAAAAAAAATCACAATGTTTGTAGACAGATACACTCATCTCTGGTCACGGCTAGCCACTGTACAGTGTTGTTATCCTCACTGACCTCTCTGTTGCCCCTGACAACACTACCCCCACAGATAATTAGCCTCCCCAGGTAATCCCAGGGATCACGAGGGATTGGATAAGAGGTGGAATGTGACAGAGAGAGCATGAGAGAAATCTTATCATCATAGCTCAGTTGGGTGACTCTCTCTGCTTACAGCATGCCTTTTACACACTGAATATGGTGTAATTGCAGACCACAATTCAGGGCGTTTCTTTATGTGGGTGTTCCCTGATATCGGGAAACCCCCGTTGATACATGCCATTGGTCAGTTCCAGTGTTATGAGCCTGAGGGTTGCTCGACACAGAGGATTTGTTCACATAGCAGGTTAGGATAACTAACGTGCCAGGTTAGGATAATGAACGTGGTAGGTTAGGAGACTGAGGTTAAGGTTAGGAAAAGGGTTAGGCTTAGGCTTAGCTACAATGCTACAGTTGTCAGCAACTGTTGTCCCCGACGTGAAAGAAACTGCCATGGACCAATGGAGAGCACCAATGTGTGTAACGCGATATCAGAAAGCACCTCTAATTGCGGTCTGCAATTACACACTTCTCTACACAATCAGAGCGTGAAAGACTGCCCTTGACTGACCAATGGGAACACTTGGGTTAACAGTAGTGTAGCCAATCAGATTACTTCTGAAGTCACTCCACAACTGCTGTTTCCAAGGAGCTCTCATGCATTACCACAAGACACATACATGACTGATCACCCACCAGTGTGTGTGTGTGTGTGTGTGTGTGTGTGTGTGTGTGTGTGTGTGTGTGTGTGTGTGTGTGTGTGTGTGTGTGTGTGTGTGTGTGTGTGTGTGTGTGTGTGTGTGTGCGTGTGCGTGTGTGTGTGTTGAGGTGTGTGAGTGTAGATGTGTGTGTGTGTGTTAGTGAGTATATGCCTGTTGTGGTGGGGGAGGGTTTTGGTGGACTGATGTTCAAATAGACAGAATTTGTAGAGCGTTTTTTTAGATGGTCAATAATCTCAGTATTATTTGATTGGCTGAACCTAGAAGCCGAGAAAGACAACATCCCCATGTCTCGCCAGCGTTCTGACCACAGCGAAGCTCCTTGTCATGTTGGCGAGACCACACCATGGTGTTAGCCACATTCACTGTAATCTCAGCCAACCCGTGACCACACCATGGTGTTAGCCACATTCACTGTAATCTCAGCCAACCCTTGACCACACCATGGTGTTAGCCACATTCACTGTAATCTCAGCCAACACCGTGACCACACCATGGTGTTAGCCACATTCACTGTAATCTCAGCCGACCTGTGCAAATGGAGGTTGCTCTGGTCCTTCCTTCCAGGGCCTGGTGGATGGGGCTGCATTGTGGTGGAGGGAGGGGCAGGGGCCATTTGAATCTGGGAATTGATTGCTCTGTGGCGGTGGTGGCGGTTGCAGCGAGCAGGAAGTCAGCACCATTACTCAGGAAGCAAAGCACTGAATGTTGCAGATAGAAATACCACCGACAGAGTGGATATGATCGTTTGATCTATTTATATTTTTCTGTTGAAACAATCCAGTAAATCCAATTGAACACAGGAGTGGATGTGAATGCTTTATATTTGCCTATTGCTACACCTCACTAACATCATTCTATACCTCACTGACATTATTCTATAGCTCACTGACATTATTCTATACCTCACTGACATTATTCTATAGCTCACTGACATTATTCTATCCCTCACTGACATTATTTTATACCTCACTGACATTATTCTATAGCTCACTGACATTATTTTATACATCACTGACATTCAGTGGTCAGATGCTTCTCAGGGACTGTCTTTCTCACTGCCAGGAAACCATGTGATGTCCATTCAACTGAGGTCTAATTTTTATTTTATTTCACCTTTATTTAACCAGGTAGGCAAGTTGAGAACAAGTTCTCATTTACAATTGTGACCTGGCCAAGATAAAGCAAAGCAGTTCGACACATACAACGACACAGAGTTACACATGGAGTAAAACAAACATACAGTCAATAACACAGTATAAACAAGTCTATATACGATGTGAGCAAATGAGGTGAGATAAGGGAGGTAAAGGCAAAAAAAAAGGCCATGGTGGCGAAGTAAATACAATATAGCAAGTAAAACACTGGAATGGTAGATTTGCAGTGGAAGAATGTGCAAAGTAGAAATAAAAATAATGGGGTGCAAAGGAGCAAAATAAATACAGTAGGGAAAGAGGTAGTTGTTTGGGCTAAATTATAGATGGGCTGTGTACAGGTGCAGTAATCTGTGAGCTGCTGTGACAGCTGGTGCTTAAAGCTAGTGAGGGAGATAATTGTTTCCAGTTTCAGAGATTTTTGTAGTTCGTTCCAGTCATTGGCAGCAGAGAACTGGAAGGAGAGGCGGCCAAAGAAAGAATTGGTTTTGGGGGTGACCAGAGAGATATACCTGCTGGAGCGCGTGCTACAGGTGGGTGATGCTATGGTGACCAGCGAGCTGAGTTAAGGGGGGACTTTACCTAGCAGGGTCTTGTAGATGACATGGAGCCAGTGGGTTTGGCGACGAGTATGAAGCGAGGGCCAGCCAACGGGAGCGTACAGGTCGCAGTGGTGGGTAGTATATGGGGCTTTGTTGACAAAACAGATTGCACTGTGATAGACTGCATCCAATTTGTTGAGTAGGGTATTGGAGGCTATTTTGTAAATGACATCGCCGAAGTCGAGAATTGGAAGGATGGTCAGTTTTACAAGGGTATGTTTGGCAGCATGAGTGAAGGATGCTTTGTTGCGAAATAGGAAGCCAATTCTAGATTTAACTTTGGATTGGAGATGTTTGATGTGGGTCTGGAAGGAGAGTTTACAGTCTAACCAGACACCTAGGTATTTGTAGTTGTCCACGTATTCTAAGTCAGAGCCGTCCAGGGTAGTGATGTTGGACAGGCGGGCAGGTGCAGGCAGCGATCGGTTGAAGAGCATGCATTTAGTTTTACTTGTATTTAAGAGCAATTGGATGCCACGGAAGGAGAGTTGTATGGCATTGAAGCTTGCCTGGAGGGTTGTTAACACAGTGTCCAAAGAAGGGCCAGAAGTATACAGAATGGTGTAGTCTGCATAGAGGTGGATCAGAGACTCACCAGCATCAAGAGCGACATTATTGATGTATACAGAGAAGAGAGTCGGTCCAAGAATTGAACCCTGTGGCACCCCCATAGAGACTGCCAGAGGTCCGGACAGCAGACCCTCCGATTTGACACACTGAACTCTATCAGAGAAGTAGTTGGTGAACCAGGCGAGGCAATCATTTGAGAAACCAAGGCTGTCGAGTCTGCCGATGAGGATGTGGTGATTGACAGAGTCGAAAGCCTTGGCCAGATCAATGAATACGGCTGCACAGTAATGTTTCTTATCGATGGCGGTTAAGATATCGTTTAGGACCTTGAGCGTGGCTGAGGTGCACCCATGACCAGCTCTGAAACCAGATTGCATAGCAGAGAAGGTATGGTGAGATTCGAAATGGTCGTTAATCTGTTTGTTGACTTGGCTTTTGAAGACCTTAGAAAGGCAGGGTAGGATAGATTTAGGTCTGTAACAGTTTGGGTCAAGAGTAGACTTGAAGAGATGTTGTCCATTCAACTGAGAATGTCTATTTAGTTGAACTTCTCAGTCTGCTGCATATTCTGAATGGCAGCTACTGAGGTCTGTTTCTGGTTAGGCTGCTTCTCCTGGCTAACCAACCAGTACAATCAAGCTGCTTCTCCCACCTAACCAACCAGTACTATCAAGCTGCTTCTCCCACCTAACCAACCAGTACTATCAAGCTGCTTCTCCCACCTAACCAACCAGTACTATCAAGCTGCTTCTCCCACCTAACCAACCAGTACTATCAAGCTGCTTCTCCCACCTAACCAACCAGTACTATCAAGCTGCTTCTCCCACCTAACCAACCAGTACTATCAAGCTGCTTCTCCCACCTAACCAACCAGTACTATCAAGCTGCTTCTCCCACCTAACCAACCAGTACTATCAAGCTGCTTCTCCCACCTAACCAACCAGCACTATCAAGCTGCTTCTCCCACCTAACCAACCAGTACAATCAAGCTGCTTCTCCCACCTAACCAACCAGTACTATCAAGCTGCTTCTCCCACCTAACCAACCAGAACAATCAAGCTGCTTCTCCCACCTAACCAACCAGTACTATCAAGCTGCTTCTCCTGGCTAACCAACCAGTACTATCAAGCTGCTTCTCCCACCTAACCAACCAGTACAATCAAACTGCTTCTCCCACCTAACCAACCAGTACTATCAAGCTGCTTCTCCCACCTAACCAACCAGTACTATCAAGCTGCTTCTCCTGGCTAACCAACCAGTACTATCAAGCTGCTTCTCCTGGCTAACCAACCAGTACTATCAAGCTTCCACAAGGATCCATTTCCTTAACCAAAGCCTAAACTCAGGGATTCTACAAATGTGTCCTCTTTGAGTGGAAGTCAATTGCGATGTTTTGTCACTACTACTAGTATAACGGATCAGTGTGTCCTCTCAGTAAAGAGGATGTGCTATCAATCAACAGCTTTCTTCACCTCGATACGACAGGTCATTACTACTGTTTACTGAGAAAATGTACTATACCTCTAATAAAGATACAAGACAGAAAACAGTTCATACACTATATACAGTATTATAGAAATAACAGAACTACAAAACCATGGTGCTTTTAACTTTCTGACTATACTTCGGGAAAGTATTCAGAAAGTATTCAGACCCCTTGATCTTTTCTACATTTTGTTGGGTTACAGCCTTATTCTATAATAGATTCAGAAGTCCCCCCCCCCCGCCATTTATCGACACATAATACAACATAATGGCAAAGCAAAAACAGGTTTTTAGAATTTTTTGCAAATTTATACAAATTAAATAAACTGAAATATCACATTTACATTAGTATTAAGACCCTTTATTTAGTACTTTGTTTAAGCACCTTTGGCAGCGATTACAGCCTTGAGTCTTCTTGGGTTTGACGCTACAAGCTTGGCACACCTGTATTTGGAGAGTTTCTCCCATTCTTCTCTGCAGATCCTCTCAAGCTCTGTCAGGTTGAATTGGGAGCGTTGCTGCTCAGCTATTTTCAGGTCTCTCCAGAGATGTTTGATCGGATTCAAGTCCGGGTTCTGGCTGGGCCACTCAAGGACATTCAGAGACTTGTCCCAAAACCACTGCAGCGTTGTCTTGGTTGTATGCTTAGGGCCGTTGTCCTGTGGGAAGGTGAACCTTCGCCCCAGTCTGAGGTCTTGAGCACTCTGGAGCAGGTGTTCATCAAGGATCTCTCTGTACTTTTCTCCGTTCATCTTTCCCTCGATCCCGACTAGTCTCCCGCTCCCTGAAGCTGAAAAACATCCCCACAGTATGATGCTGCCACCACTATGCTTCACCGTAGGGATAGTGCAAGGTTTCCTCCAGACATGACACTTGGCATTCAGGGCAAAGAGTTCAATCTTGGTTTCATCAGACCAGGGAATCTTTTTAGGGGCCTTTTGGCAAACTCCAAGCATGCTGTTGTGCCTTTTACTGTGGAGTGGCCACTATCATAAAGGCCTGATTGGTGGAGTGCTGCAGAGATGGTTGTCCTTCTGGAAGGTTCTCCCATCTCCACAGAGGAACTCTGAAGCTCTGTCAGAGTAATCATCGGGTTTTGTGTCACCTCCCTGACCAAGGCCCTTCTCCCCCGATTGCTCAGTTTGACTGGCCGGCCAGCACTAAGAAGAGTCTTGGTTCCAAATATCTTCCATTTAAGAATGATGGAGGCCACTGTGTTCTTGGGGACCTTCAATCCGGTCTCGGAGTCCTTTGACATCATGGCGTGGTTTTTGCTCTGACATGCACTGTCAACTGTGCGACCTTATATAGACAAATGTGTGCCTTTCCAAATCATGTCCAATCAATTGAATTTATCACAGGTGGATTCCAACCAAGTTGTAGAAACATCTCAAGGATGATCAATGGAAACAGGATGCACCTTAGCGCAATTTCGAGTCTCATAGCAAAGAGTCTGAATACTTATGTAAATAAGGTATCTGGTTTTTAAAAAAACTTGTTTTGGCTTTGTCATTAAGGTCTATTGTGTGTAGATGGATGAGAATTCGTTTTTAAAAAAATCAATTTTAGAATAAGGCTGTTACATAACAAAATGTGGATAAAGTCAAGGGGTTCTGAATACTTTCCAAACTGTTTTTCCTAAAATCCCGATTTAGAAGATTCCCGGAATAAGGAGAGAATATTAAGCAGGAATTCCGTAATCCTCCAACCAGGATTTCTGGGAAACCTGGGATATTTGGGAAAGTGAACAGAATTTTAGAGTGTAATATTGTGTCTCTATAGGAACTTACCTCCCTGCTCATCCAGCATAACCAAAGTCCTGATACCAGCATCTTTACTCTACAGACCCCGGGCCAGAAAGACAGGGAAGAAGAGAGGGGAAGGAAGAGAAGAAGAGAAGAAGAGGTGAGATAAAACAGGAAGAAGAGAGGGGAAGGAAGAGAAGAAGAGAAGAAGAGGTGAGATAAAACAGGAAGAAGAGAGGGGAAGGAAGAGAAGAAGAGAAGAAGAGGTGAGATAAAACAGGAAGAAGAGAGGGGAAGGAAAGAGGGGAAGGAAGAGAGGAAGAGAAGAAGAGGTGAGATAAAACAGGAAGAAGAGAGGGGAAGGAAGAGAGGAAGAGAAGAAGAGGTGAGATAAAACAGGAAGAAGAGAGGGGAAGGAAGAGAAGAAGAGAGGAAGAGAAGAAGAGGTGAGATAAAACAGGAAGAAGAGAGGGGAAGGAAGAGAGGAAGAGAAGAAGAGGTGAGTTAAAACAGGAAGAAGAGAGGGGAAGGAAGAGAGGAAGAGAAGAAGAGGTGAGATAAAACAGGAAGAAGAGAGGGGAAGGAAGAGAAGAAGAGAAGAAGAGGTGAGATAAAACAGGAAGAAGAGAGGGGAAGGAAGAGAAGAAGAGAAGAAGAGGTGAGATAAAACAGGAAGAAGAGAGGGGAAGGAAGAGAGGAAGAGAAGAAGAGAAGAAGAGGTGAGATAAAACAGTTCAGTGTGAACAGAAGAGAAATATAATATATATATTATCATCATTATTATTAAATGGAGGGACACTGAGTTAATGCGATCAGTTTCTCAACAGGTATTGATCCAGACATGAGATCATATATATGGGACATCAAATCAAATTTTACTGGTCACATACACATGGTTAGCAGATGTTATTGCGAGTGTAGTGAAATGCTTGTGCTTCTAGTTCCGACAGTGTAGCAAAATGTAACATGTAATCTAACAATTCCACAACAACTACCTAATACACACAAATCTAAAGGAACTGATTAAGAATATATACATATAAATATATGGATGAGCAATGACAGAGTGGACGTGGGGTACAGATCAAGTCAGGGCCATGTACGTAGAGAGTTGGGACAACGTTTAGAGTGTTGAATTTGGTTCTCATAGACCCAGTAAAAGGGGTCTGGGGTCAGACGCTACATTGACCAGATTGGCACACATTCAACAAACATTTTTGTTGTTGTGATTATGTTTATTTAACCTTTATTTAACTGATATAACAAAGTGGATATTTGTCAAATCCGTCATGATTTATGTATTGTACCAGACACAAAATGTGGATACTTAAGTCTGATTTGGAAAGAACATGCTGTCCCTTTTCAGGTTTAGAAGAAGTGACTTCTAAATGCCAACTCCTGTCTGTATATTGTTGATTAGCATAGCTAGCATACAGAAATCGGTGGTGGTTGTTAATGTCATTTTTAACTGGAATACAGTTGATTGGTAATGATGACCCGAACATGTGTTGGGGTTGACATCCACACAAGCATTATACTCCCATTATTACCTCAACATAATGTCAAATACACATATAAACAATAGCCTAGATGTAGTCAGATTTTGCTGGGGGGTTGAACCTCCTTTCCCTGATTGGTCACTGACAGAACTGCACTTCCTCAGAGAGGTTCCAACAGCCTGACTATTTTTTTCTTTTACCTTTATTTAACTAGGCAAGTCACTTAAGAACAAATTCTTATTTACAATGACATACTGCACTGGCCAAACCCGGACGACGCTGGGCCAATTGTGCGCCGCCTTATGGGACTCCCAATCACGGCCGGTTGTGATACAGCCTGGATTCGAACTGAGATGCAGTAACTTAGACCGCTGCGCCACTCGGGAGCCCCTCTCATGTGATTTAAATTATTGTTGCTCGCACGCATACCAAGGAATGGAAAGAGACACGCATGCACACACACCACAACCCCTCAGGCATACACTGAATTCCCCGGCCCCATCACACACAGAATACTGGACATATGCTGACACCATTAACAAGCCGACAACAACCTCACAAAACCTCCATTCAATTCCATTGGTGGGTTTATAGGAGTTTCTTAACAAGGAGAGGAACAAAGGTCAAAGGGCTATTAATGTACGGGCCAGCGCCTTGGGATCAGATCGATGCTTGACCTTCTCAGGGCTGTTGGACTCCATATCAATCACCTTTCTGTGGTTCCTGTCATATTATCTCCTCAGCTCCATTTCAACCAATTGATGGATGTTTCCCATCAAGGTTTCTGCCCTTGGACCTTCTTCTCCAATGTGTTTAGAAAAGGAGGTGAGGAAAGAGGATGTGAGGAATCAAGGAAAGATGAACTGAGAACCAGAGAGACGACACAGAAGAAGTGTGTCTTGCCTTTCTTGAACTAACCCTCGCACTAGTATTTTCTTACTAGCGCTTAATAAGTACTTAAGTACTTAATATGCCTGCGATAATGTGGTTGTCCCACCTAGCTATCTGAAGATGAATGTACTGACTGTATGTGGCTCTGGATAAGAGATGACATTCTGTAAATGTAGAGAAACAGGCCCAGTGAGATGACCGATAACATCAATCCAAACTGACTGGTAATATTTCCACATTAACAGCCGAACTATGAAACAGTAAAAAGCAGTGGACATGTGGGGCGACGAGACCGTTGGTTATATATTCTGCGGGTTTGCATTATGGCCTGCACAGCTTGACCTTAAAGTGCTTTTGGAATGAATAGCAAAGAAATGACTTCTTCAACAGAGTCATTAAGATAGAGGCACCAGACATGGGTGATTATTGGCAATAGTGTCACAGGCCACGTTCATGTCTTTTAGAAGGTTGAGACCTTTTTCAAAACACCTTACTCTGCTTGTTATGACTCCCAGGCTTCAGGTTGATAACGGGCTGAATCACCTGCGGTGAGAGACAGCCGTGAGGGGGGACAGAGAGAGCCCTGGGGGGAGACAGAGAGAGCCCTGGGGGAGACAGAGAGAGCCCTGAGGGGGACAGAGAGAGCCCCTGAGGGGGACAGAGAGAGCCCTGGGGGGAGAGAGAGAGCCCTGAGGGGGAGAGAGAGAGCCCTGGGGGAGAGAGAGAGCCCTGGTAGGAGAGAGAGAGAGCCCTGGGAGGAGACAGAGAGAGCCCTGAGGGGAGACAGAGAGCCCCTGGGGGGGAGAGAGAGCCCTGGGAGGAGACAGAGAGAGCCCTGGGGGAGACAGAGAGAGCCCTGAGGGGAGATAGAGAGCCCTGAGGGGGAGAGAGAGCCCTGGGGAGACAGGAGAGCCCTGGGAGGAGACAGAGAGAGCCCTGAGGGGAGACAGAGAGCCCTGAGGGGGAGAGAGAGAGAGAGCCCTGGGAGGAGACAGAGAGAGCCCTGGGGAGAGAGAGAGAGCCCTGGGAGGAGGGAGAGAGAGCCCTGGGGGAGACAGAGAGAGCCCTGGGAGGAGACAGAGAGAGCCCTGAGGGGAGACAGAGAGCCCTGAGGGGGGAGAGAGAGAGAGCCCTGGGAGGAGACAGAGAGAGCCCTGGGAGGAGAGAGAGAGAGCCCTGGGAGGAGAGAGAGAGAGCCCTGGGGGAGACAGAGAGAGCCCTGAGGGGGGGACAGAGAGAGCCCTGGGGGAGACAGAGAGAGAGCCCTGGGAGGAGAGAGAGAGAGCCCTGGGAGAGAGGGAGAGCCCTGGGGGGGAGACAGAGAGAGCCCTGAGGGGGACAGAAAGAGCCCTGGGGGGGACAGAGAGAGCCCTGGGAGGAGACAGAGAGAGCCCTGGGGGAGACAGAGAGAGCCCTGGGAGGAGACAGAGAGAGCCCTGGGGGAGACAGAGAGAGCCCTGGGAGGAGAGAGAGAGAGCCCTGGGAGGAGAGAGAGAGCCCTGGGGGAGACAGAGAGAGCCCTGAGGGGGACAGAAAGAGCCCTGGGGGGGACAGAGAGAGAGCCCTGGGAGGAGACAGAGAGAGCCCTGGGGGGAGACAGAGAGAGCCCTGGGAGGAGACAGAGAGAGCCCTGGGAGGAGACAGAGAGCCCTGGGGGAGACAGAGAGAGCCCTGAGGGGGAGAGAGCCCTGGGGGAGACAGAGAGAGCCCTGAGAGGAGACAGAGAGAGCCCTGGGAGGAGAGAGAGAGCCCTGGGGGAGACAGAGAGAGCCCTGGGGGAGACAGAGAGAGCCCTGGGGGAGACAGAGAGAGCCCTGGGAGGAGACAGAGAGAGCCCTGGGGGAGACAGAGAGAGCCCTGGGAGGAGACAGAGAGAGCCCTGGGAGGAGACAGAGAGAGCCCTGGGGGAGACAGAGAGAGCCCTGGGGGAGAGAGAGCCATGTTGTACGCAGCCCAGGCACTCCAGGGCCATAATTAGATAAGAGGTCAAAAGTTGAATGAAGACCACCGTAATGACATCACACAGCTGGAGATGGGCCGCACCGCTGTCATATAACTTGCAAGGTCAGCTGTTTATGAAATATGAGGCTGAGGCTCATATGCCCTGTCCTCTATGGACAAGGCTAGTTTGACCCTCCTACTAGATACATGGAAAATAGCACTGATTTCTAAATCACAGGAATCTATTCATGCCCTGTTGTGTGGAAGATGAGATGTTTTATAGATCACATCATCTGCACAGTGACTTACTATTGCCTACAGTAATGAACCATCAGGTATATAGCAGAGGGCGGAGCTATAGGAGGATGGACTCATTGGAATCCTACACTAATGGACCATCAGGTATATAGCAGAGGGCGGAGCTATAGGAGGATGGACTCATTGGAATCCTACACTAATGGACCATCAGGTATATAGCAGAGGGCGGAGCTATAGGAGGATGGACTCATTGGAATCCTACACTAATGAACCATCAGGTATATAGCAGAGGGCGGAGCTATAGGAGGATGGACTCATTGGAATCCTACACTAATGAACCATTTGGTATATAGCAGAGGGCGGAGCTATATGAGGATGAGCTCATTGAGAGAGAGAGAGAGAGAGAGATAAATCTTAGTGACTTGGGGAGCAATTGTCATCGATTTTATCGCCGTCTCCTGTACTGACCTTCAGTCGCTATGACAATGACCTCGCCCAGCCCCCCTCCCCTGTATCCCCTCGCTGCTCAGCCATTTGTCAGCCAGAGTCAGTTGCATGACGTATGATATTCATGCCGTGTATGATTTAGTACACGTAATTCCAATACAGCTAGCAAACACACTCATAGATATGAGAAATGAGGAGGAAGTAGGCCTATGAGGCACGGAAATAGACTTGACGGCACCAGATGCTTCTTTTCAACATGTATTATTTATGGATCAATTTTACACAATGACCCAATTACATGGAGACAGTATTACTGTGTGTTAGACAGGCATTGCTACTGTCCCACCAACCATTCAGTAAGGCCAGATTTCAGAAGTGTTTTCACCATAGATGTGTTGTGGATGGTTTGCACCGGGTGCAAAGTTTTCAGCTTTTGTCAATGTCACCTTGTTTGCACACTCAAATATTGGCCACGTTTTTCTAAATTCTACAATCTGGACTATCTTGCTCAAGGTGTGTCTGTCTGTCTGTCCGTCCGTCCGTCTGTCCGTCTGGAGATAGCCACCAACCAGCAGCATTGATTATTTTCCTCTTGCTCTCTCCCTCCACCATTTCCACAGAGTCCTGATATAACAGACTTTATAATAGTCTCTCTCCCTCTACCACTTCCACAGAGTCCTGATATAACAGACTTTATAATAGTCTCTCTCCCTCCACCATTTCCACAGAGTCCTGATATAACAGACTTTATAATAGTCTCTCTCCCTCCACCATTTCCACAGAGTCCTGATATAACAGACTTTATAATAGTCTCTCTCCCTCTACCACTTCCACAGAGTCCTGCTATAACAGACTTTACATTACTGTCTGTCTCCCTCCACCACTTCCACAGAGTCCTGCTATAACAGACTTTATAATAGTCTCTCTCCCTCCACCATTTCCACAGAGTCCTGATATAACAGACTTTATAATAGTCTCTCTCCCTCTACCACTTCCACAGAGTCCTGATATAACAGACTTTATAATAGTCTCTCTCCCTCCACCATTTCCACAGAGTCCTGATATAACAGACTTTATAATAGTCTCTCTCCCTCCACCATTTCCACAGAGTCCTGATATAACAGACTTTATAATAGTCTCTCTCCCTCTACCATTTCCACAGAGTCCTGATATAACAGACTTTATAATAGTCTCTCTCCCTCCACCATTTCCACAGAGTCCTGATATAACAGACTTTATAATAGTCTCTCTCCCTCCACCATTTCCACAGAGTCCTGATATAACATACTTTATAATAATGTCTCTCTCTCGCCACCACTTCCACAGAGTCCTGATATAACAGACTTTATAATACTGTCTGTCTCCCTCCACCACTTCCACAGAGTCCTGCTATAACAGACTTTACATTACTGTCTGTCTCCCTCCACCACTTCCACAGAGTCCTGCTATAACAGACTTTACATTACTGTCTGTCTCTCTCCCCCACTTCCACAGAATCCTGATATAACAGACTTTATAATAGTCTCTCTCCCTCTACCACTTCCACAGAGTCCTGATATAACAGACTTCACATTACTGTCTGTCTCCCTCCACCACTTCCACAGAATCCTGATATAACAGACTTTATAATAGTCTCTCTCCCTCTACCACTTCCACAGAGTCCTGATATAACAGACTTCACATTATTGTCTGTCTCCCTCCACCACTTCCACAGAGTCCTGATATAACAGACTTCACATTACTGTCTGTCTCCCTCCACCACTTCCACAGAATCCTGATATAACAGACTTTATAATAGTCTCTCTCCCTCTACCACTTCCACAGAGTCCTGATATAACAGACTTCACATTACTGTCTGTCTCCCTCCACCACTTCCACAGAGTCCTGCTATAACAGACTTTATAATAGTCTCTCTCCCTCCACCATTTCCACAGAGTCCTGATATAACAGACTTTATAATAGTCTCTCTCCCTCTACCACTTCCACAGAGTCCTGATATAACAGACTTTATAATAGTCTCTCTCCCTCCACCATTTCCACAGAGTCCTGATATAACAGACTTTATAATAGTCTCTCTCCCTCCACCATTTCCACAGAGTCCTGATATAACAGACTTTATAATAGTCTCTCTCCCTCTACCATTTCCACAGAGTCCTGATATAACAGACTTTATAATAGTCTCTCTCCCTCCACCATTTCCACAGAGTCCTGATATAACAGACTTTATAATAGTCTCTCTCCCTCCACCATTTCCACAGAGTCCTGATATAACATACTTTATAATAATGTCTCTCTCTCGCCACCACTTCCACAGAGTCCTGATATAACAGACTTTATAATACTGTCTGTCTCCCTCCACCACTTCCACAGAGTCCTGCTATAACAGACTTTACATTACTGTCTGTCTCTCTCCCCCACTTCCACAGAATCCTGATATAACAGACTTTATAATAGTCTCTCTCCCTCTACCACTTCCACAGAGTCCTGATATAACAGACTTCACATTACTGTCTGTCTCCCTCCACCACTTCCACAGAATCCTGATATAACAGACTTTATAATAGTCTCTCTCCCTCTACCACTTCCACAGAGTCCTGATATAACAGACTTCACATTATTGTCTGTCTCCCTCCACCACTTCCACAGAATCCTGATATAACAGACTTTATAATAGTCTCTCTCCCTCTACCACTTCCACAGAGTCCTGATATAACAGACTTCACATTACTGTCTGTCTCCCTCCACCACTTCCACAGAGTCCTGATATAACAGACTTTACATTACTGTCTGTCTCTCTCCACCACTTCCACAGAGTCCTGCTATAACAGACGTTATATTACTGTCTCTCTCTCCTCATCTTGAACTGCTTAAAGCTTATATGGGGGATAGACCGATAGATTTAACCCCTCCGTCACTGGTTTGTTCTGTGAGGACAGACACTGGGAGACGAGAAGCAAGTACAGGGAGTGAACATTTAATTAGATACGGACATGAAACGAAACAAGGACATCGAAACAAACAAAACAAAACTACATTAATGCAGACACGGGATGAAACTGAGGAAGTGACAGATATAGGGGAGGCAATCAATAAGGTAATAGAGTCCAGGTGAGTCCCATGAAGCGCTGATGCGCGTAACGATGGTGACAGGTGTGCGTAATGACGGGCCGTCTGGCGCCCTGGAGTGCCAGAGAGGGGCAGAAGAAGCAGGCGTGACATGTTCAAATCTTTGGATTGAAATATTCAACTGAAATGTATGCCTGATGCTTCACTGCATGTTAAATAGGTGGTCCCACCGGCATCATCGCCGGTCAAGTGATGTATTTACTGTAGCTACAGATAAAGCTCTTTGATAAATGAGAAAAGCCTCAGGAAAATCTGTCATCTCAGGCAACATTGTTAGAGTTATTCATAACAGGGCAGCTCAGTGGTTAATTCAGTTTATTGGGGCTGAGTAAAGCTAGACTAGAGTGTTATAATGCTTCATAACAGGGCGACAGTGTGTTACTCAGTTTATTGGGGCTGAGTAAAGCTAGACTAGAGTGTTATAATGCTTCATAACAGGGCGGCTCAGTGGGTAACTCAGTTTATTGGGGCTGAGTAAAGCTAGACTAGAGTGTTATAATGCTTCATAACAGGGCGACTCAGTGGGTAACTCAGTTTATTGGGGCTGAGTAAAGCTAGACTATAGGCCAAAGGCAGAGCTGACAACATTACATCAGAGAGATGGATAACCCAACACTAACCACATTCACAACCTCTATAAAACGTAATATCACCCCATCTGTCAAAGAGAGCACTTAAGTCTAGGAGCAAAAGGCTCCTCAAAAGCTTCTACCCCCAAGTCATAAGACTGCTGAACAATTAATAAAATGGCCACTGAACTATTTACATCGATCTTCCTCCCTTTTGTACACTGCTGCTACTCACTGTTTATTATCTATGCATAGTCACTTAACCCCTACATATATATACAAATTACCTCAACTAACCGCACATTGACTCTGTAACGGTACCCTCTGTATATAGCCTCCACATTGACTCTGTACCGGTACCCCCTGTATATAGCCTCCACATTGACTCTGCACCAGTACACCCTGTAGATAGCCTCCACATTGACTCTGTACCGGTACCCTCTGTATATAGCCTCCACATTGATTCTGTACTGGTACCCCTGTAGATAGCCTCCACATTGACTCTGTACCGGTACCCTCTGTATATAGCCTCCACATTGACTCTGTACCCCTGTATATAGCCTCCACATTGACTCTGTACCGGTACCCTCTGTATATAGCCTCCACATTGACTCTGTATAGGTACCCCTGTATATAGCCTCCACATTGACTCAGTACCGTAACACCCTGTATATAGCCTCCACATTGACTCTGCACCGGTACCCCTGTATATAGCCTCCACATTGACTCTGCACCGGTACCCCTGTATATAGCCTCCACATTGATTGTGTACCGGTACCTCCTGTATATAGCCTCCACATTGACTCTGTACCGGTACCCCTGTATATAGCCTCCACATTGACTCTGTAACGGTACCCCCTGTATATAGCCTCCACATTGACTCTGTACTGGTACCCCTGTATATAGCCTCAACATTGACTGTGTACCGGTACCTCCTGTATATAGCCTCCACATTGACTCTGCACCGGTACCCCTGTATATAGCCTCCACATTGACTCTGTACCGGTACCCTCTGTATATAGCCTCCACATTGACTCTGTACCGGTACCCCTGTATATACCCTCCACATTGACTTGGTACCGGTACCCCTGTATATAGATTCCACATTGACTCAGTACCGTAACACCCTGTATATAGCCTCCACATTGACTCTGCACCGGTACCCCCTGTATATAGCCTCCACATTGACTGTGTACCGGTACCTCCTGTATATAGCCTCCACATTGACTCTGCACCGGTACCCGCTGTATATAACCTCCACATTGACTCTGTACCGGTACCTCCTGTATATAGTCTCCACATTGACTCTGCACCGGTACCCCTGTATATAGCCTCCACCTTGACTCTGTACCGTTACCCCTGTATATAGCCTCCACATTGACTCTGTACCGGTACCCCTGTATATAGCCTCCACATTGACTCTGTACCGGTACCCCTGTATATAGCCTCCACATTGACTCTGTACCGGTACCCTCTGTATATAGCCTCCATATTGACTCTGTATAGGTACCCCCTGTATGTAGCCTCCACATTGACTCAGTACCGTAACACCCTGTATATAGCCTCCACATTGACTCTGCACCGGTACCCCCTGTATATAGCCTCCACATTGACTCTGCACCGGTACCCCCTGTATATAGCCTCCACATTGACTGTGTACCGGTACCTCCTGTATATAGCCTCCACATTGACTCTGCACCGGTACCCGCTGTATATAGCCTCCACATTGACTGTGTACCGGTACCTCCTGTATATAGCCTCCACATTGACTCTGCACCGGTACCCCCTGTATATAGCCTCCACATTGACTGTGTACCGGTACCCCCTGTATATAGCCTCCACATTGACTCTGTACCGGTACCCCTGTATATAGCCTCCACATTGACTCTGTACCGGTACCCCTGTATATAGCCTCCACATTGACTCTGTACCGGTACCTCCTGTATATAGCCTCCACATTGACTCTGCACCGGTACCCCTGTATATAGCCTCCACCTTGACTCTGTACCGTTACCCCTGTATATAGCCTCCACATTGACTCTGTACCGGTACCCCCTGTATATAGCCTCCACATTGACTCTGTACCGGTACCCCTGTATATAGCCTCCACATTGACTCTGTACCGGTACCCCCTGTATATAGCCTCCACATTGACTCTGTACCGGTACCCTCTGTATATAGCCTCCACATTGACTCTGTACCGGTACCCCCTGTATATACCCTCCACATTGACTTGGTACCGGTACCCCTGTATATAGCCTCCACATTGACTCTGTACCGGTGCCCCTGTATTTAGCCACCACATTGACTCTGTACCGGTACCCCTGTATATAGCCTCCACATTGACTCTGTACCGGTACCCCTGTATATAGCCTCCACATTGACTCTGTACCGGTACCCTCTGTATATAGCCTCCACATTGACTCTGTACCGGTAACCCCTGTATATAGCCTCCACATTGACTCTGTACCGCTACCCCCTGTATATAGCCTCCACATTGACTCTGTACCGGTACCCCCTGTATATAGCCTCCACATTGACTCTGTACCTGTGCCGCCTGTATATAACCTCTACATTGACTTGGTACCGGTACCCCCTGTATATAGCCTCCACATTGACTCTGTATAGCGGTACCCCCTCTATATAGCCTCCACATTGACTCTGTACCAGTACCCCCTGTATATAGCCTCCACATTGACTCTGTACCGGTGCCCCCTGTATATAGACTCATTATTCTTATTCTTATTGTGTTACTTTTTATTATTTAAAAAAAAACTTTACTCTAATTGGTAAATTTTTTCTTAACTCTTCTTGAACTGTTGGTTAAGGGCTTGTAAGTAAACAATTCACGGTAAGGTCTACACACGGTAAGGTCAACACACGGTAAGGTCTACACACGGTAAGATTTACACACGGTAAGGTCAACACACGGTAACGTCAACACACGGTAAGGTCAACACACGGTTAGGTTTACACACGGTAAGGTCTACACACGGTAAGGTTTACACACGGTAAGGTCTACACACGGTAAGGTCAACACACGGTTAGGTCAACACACGGTTAGGTCAACACACGGTTAGGTCAACACACGGTTAGGTCTACACACGGTTAGGTCAACACACGTTAAGGTCTACACACGTTAAGGTCTACACACGTTAAGGTCTACACACGGTAAGATTTACACACGGTAAGGTCAACACACGGTAAGGTCAACACACGGTAAGGTTTACACACGGTAAGGTCTACACACGGTAAGGTCTACACACGGTAAGGTCTACACACGGTAAGGTCAACACACGGTTAGGTCAACACACGGTTAGGTCTACACACGGTTAGGTCTACACACGGTTAGGTTTACACACGGTAAGGTCAACACACGGTAAGGTCAACACACGGTAAGGTCAACACACGGTAAGGTTTACACACGGTGAGGTTTACACACGGTAAGGTTTACACACGGTAAGGTCAACACACGGTAAGGTCAACACACGGTAAGGTCAACACACGGTTAGGTTTACACACGGTAAGGTCTACACACGGTAAGGTTTACACACGGTAAGGTCAACACACGGTAAGGTCTACACACGGTAAGGTCAACACACGGTAAGGTCAACACACGGTAAGGTTTACACACGGTGAGGTTTACACACGGTAAGGTTTACACATGGTTAGGTCAACACATGGTTAGGTCAACACACGGTAAGGTCAACACACGGTAAGGTCAACACACGGTTAGGTTTACACACGGTAAGGTCAACACACGGTTAGGTCTACACACGGTAAGGTTTACACACGGTTAGGTTTACACACGGTAAGGTTTACACATGGTTAGGTCAACACATGGTTAGGTCAACACACGGTAAGGTCAACACACGGTTAGGTCAACACACGGTAAGGTCAACACACGGTAAGGTCAACACACGGTTAGGTCAACACACGGTTAGGTCTACACACGGTATGGTCTATGTGACAAATAAAGTTTGATTTGATTTGAACAGCGCTGAACAGATACTCTCCCTGCACCGATACTCTTGCCTGATTGTATTAGCCTTGTGTTGAAGATTTCCCACACAACATAGGGAGAGCACTTGTTCAACTCTCACTCTGTTAGTGCTCCTGTTCTACAGAGGATAATTGGAAAAGTATTGACCTGGGTGGGTGGGACGGGTTTCTCAATGCCTCGGTAAGTAATATGTTATTTATCTCCACAACCCAGCCTCATAGCCGTGAAAGAGTTACAATTATAAAAGTGATGTTTTGATGTCAATCTTCAATGTGTGAATGAACATTAATATTGGAAGAAACAACACACTATTCTCGGATTTGGAATAACAAATCAAATCAAAACATTTTTTTGTCACATGCGCCGAATACAACAGATGTAGACCTTACAGTGAAATTGTAACGGTTTTCGTCGTCGGAAGATGAGGAATCATCGGACCAAAGCGCAGCGTGGTAAGTGGTAAGGAATCACCGAAACAGTCCTGAAAGGTGCAAAACACTAAACAGAAATGAACTACCAACAAAAACCCTGTGGGAAAAATCTACCTAAGTATGGTTCCCAATCAGAGACAACAATAGACAGCTGTCCCTGATTGAGAACCATACCCCCCAAAAAACAAAGAAATACAAAAACATAGAAAAAGGAACATAGAATGCCCACCCAAATCACACCCTGACCAAACCAAAATAGAGACATAAAAAGATCTAAGGTCAGGGCGTGACAGAAATGCTTACTTACAGGCTCTAGCCAATAATGCAAAAAAAAAAATGTATTAGGTGAACAATAGGTAAGTAAAGAACTAAAAACAATAGTAAAAAGACAGGCTATATACAGTAGAGAGGCTATATACAGTAGAGAGGCTAAATACAGACACCGGTTAGTCAGGCTGATTGAGGTAGTATGTACATGTAGATATGGTTAAAGTGACTATGCATATATGATATACTACTTATGCACATAGTCCTTTGATAAACCCCCACCCTTCCCTCATCAGGGCTTTAGCTGGTGGAGCGTTACCATATTAATTTAACTAGGCAAGTCAGTTAAGAACAAATTCTTATTTACAATGATGGTCTAAACCCCCGGGCCAAACCCGGACGGCGCTGGGCCAAGTGTGTGCCTCCCTATTGGACTCCCAATCACGGCCGGATGCGATACAGCTCCAAGCTATTGGTGAAGAAGCTCAACATACTATATCTAAGAAGATATGTTCACAATGACGGCCACACATATTCAATCTATAGAGAGGCCAAGGATTATAGACTGTGTTGGCTGTCCATGGTCCAGCTCTACTTTACAGACAGACAGGGTGATGTATGTTCCTATATCCCCTAGATGAGACCATCTGGGGAGTCACATTGAGAGCTACTCATGCATAATACATGCTGGGATATTGGCCCTTCATCCTCTGTCAGTCTATACCGTTTAAAGCACTCAGGAAACAGATACAGCCACAGATTGACAGTACATTTAAAAATCACTACTCAGCCATTTGTCTTCCGGCAAGTAGGAGTGATGCTAGTCCCTCAACTGGACAGAGTCACGCTCTATGATGTGAGGAGATGTGCTATGTCATGTATAATTCATGTAATCAAACCCGGACCAAACTCTCCATTCACCTTAAAAGGAAATACAGCCGCTTACATTCTATCAGGAAATTAGATCTGTCTCTCAATTTGAATAATAAAACTGTGTGGTGTGTGTAATGTTAAGATGACCTTACCTCCTCCACCATGGCCAGCATACGCCGAGTGCTCTCCAGTGACTGTGAAGAGAAAAGACTCATATTAGAGAGTTGTCAGATAAATCTCTTCTCTACTACTGTACTGTACCACACACCTGGTGATGAACACACCTGGTGATGAACACACCTGGTGATGAACACACCTGGTGATGAATACACCTGGTGATGAACACACCTGGTGATGAACACACCTGGTGATGAACACACCTGGTGATGAATACACCTGGTGGGGAATACACCTGGTGATGAATACACCTGGTGATGGACACACCTGGTGATGAATACACCTGGTGATGAATACACCTGCTGATGAACACACCTGGTGATGAACACACCTGGTGATGAACACACCTGGTGATGAACACACCTGGTGATGAATACACCTGGTGATGAATACACCTGGTGATGAATACACCTGGTGATGAATACACCTGGTGATGAACACACCTGGTGATGAACACACCTGGTGATGAACACACCTGGTGATGAACACACCTGGTGATGAACACACCTGGTGATGAACACACCTGGTGATGAACACACCTGGTGAAGAACACACCTGGTGATGAATACACCTGGTGATGAACACACCTGGTGAAGAACACACCTGGTGATGAATACACCTGGTGATGAACAAACCTGGTGATGAACACACCTGGTGATGAACACACCTGGTGATGAATACACCTGTAACCAGTGCTGGTGTCAACTCTATTGGAACTCCATTTTCATTCAGTGAACCCATTTCATAAACAAAATAATCATTATATAATACAAACATTAAATAATAATCGGATCACCTCCTATATTGACAGGGTTAGTATTTCGGCTCTGCACTCCAGCACTTTGGATTTGAAATGATACAATGACTACGAGGTTAATGTGCAGAACTTTGAGGGTATTTTCATCCATATTGGGTGAACCGTTTAGAAATTGCAATGCTGGTGTACAGAGCCAAAACAACAATAATTGAGTCACTGTGCCAATATTTGGAGCTCCCGGTCTATAGGAGGATGTATCATTAACAGGGATACAGTGAGCTACCAAGTCTTTACATTCCCACTGAATTTATCACATGTTCTCTTCACTCTTCCCTCCCTCCTTTTCCAACAATCTGCTTTTACATAACAATCTCTCCCTCTAAATGTCTCCCTTCCTATCTACCGTGCCCCTCCTCAATCTCTCCCTCCCCTCTCTCTCCCCTCTCTCTCCCTCCCTCCCTCCCTCCCTCCCTCCCTCCCTCCCTCCCTCCCTCCCTCCCTCCCTCCCTCCCTCCCTCCCTCCCTCCCTCCCTCCCTCCCTCCCTCCCTCCCTCCCTCCCTCTTGCCATTTCTCTAATCTCTCCCCCACTCCCATCTCCCTCCCTCTCCAGAGCCTGTCTGGATTACATGATCTCTTCATGAATGTTTAATAGGTCCATTTGAGCTATTCTACTATTCTAGCGATCTGAATTAAAGGCTGCGTCCCCACTCCATAGGAAAGGACAGGCCAGAGAGATGTACAGTTAACACTGTCTATAACCTCACCCACAGCAAAACCACAGGGACATAGACACAGTAGGACACATAACAGTGATAGTTAGTTTATGGCAAATATAATTTATGGCTGACTAAGGGTAGTTGAAAAGCAGGGCTCAATGACAGAGGAGAATAGTGAGAGAATAACAGTGACGTGGATAGCAAGACAAACGAGCCAGGGATTATTAATGTGAGATTATTAAAGTGAGAATTCTAACGCATTGTCAATCTGTGATCAAATGAACCCAAAGACAGTGGGCTACATGCGACAGTTGTGGAGTAAGGGTGAGATATTAGACAATGCCTTCTGTTACCGACCTCAGATGCCACACGTTCACCCTGCGGGGCGACAGACGGGGTAATTATAATAACGCATCATATTACACTTTTCTCAAAAGACACATGTAGGTCACGAGACAGGAGATTTATCTTTGTTGATGTGTGATTATATCATATGTTGTCATCTTTTTGACTACCAACCCAGACCAGACCGACGGCCATTTTGGAAAGACTCCTTCCTGTGCCGTGCCAGGTTTTTTTCCCCCACACTAGCAGGCCCAAATACTCAAAGTGGGATTTGTCTGAGAAATCGGTCCATGGCTGGTTGTCTGTTATTTTTGACCCCTGACAGGAAGTCCTAGTCCTGGCTCTACCTCAAAGAATCAACAAAGGTCCTTTCGTAATCTATAAAAAAGATGAGATCTCTTTCTCTCCATGGAAGCCAAATGGGTATACTGTTAGACAGTGTTCAATTAATACAGTTAAATACATATGGATCAGCCTCAATGAGCTTTATATAAAAAAAAAAAAGAAGTTATATTGCGATTTACATACACAGATTTGATCTCTTTCTATCCTTGGAAACCAAAACACAGTGCTCAATATAAGGCCAAAGCTGATTGACATATTGAGTGACCAAGCTGTGTAAACACAGCAGGGTCTGGTTGACTCAGCTTAGCTTAGAGCAATACAGCCTATTTATAGTCAAACAGCACTCAAACGTAGTTCTAATTCAAGACTTGCAAATCCCCATATAGGCTATCTCCCGTTAGGTATGTATTACAGTGTAGCTAAAGTGGGACAAAATAGTTGAAGGAGCTCTGATACGGAACAGATGTCTAGTTGAAGGAGCTCTGAATGTGGAATAGATGTCTAGTTGAAGGAGCTCTGAATGTGGAATAGATGTCTAGTTGAAGGAGCTCTGATACGGAACAGATGTCTAGTTGATAGAGCTCTGATACGGAACAGATGTCTAGTTGAAGGAGCTCTGAATGTGGAATAGATGTCTAGTTGAAGGAGCTCTGAATGTGGAATAGATGTCTAGTTGAAGAGCTCTGATACGGAACAGATGTCTAGTTGAAGGAGCTCTGATACGGAACAGATGTCTAGTTGATAGAGCTCTGATACGGAACAGATGTCTAGTTGAAGGAGCTCTGATACGGAACAGATGTCTAGTTGAAGGAGCTCTGAATGTGGAATAGATGTCTAGTTGAAGGAGCTCTGATACGGAACATATGTCTAGTTGAAGGAGCTCTGATACGGAACAGATGTCTAGTTGAAGGAGCTCTGAATGTGGAATAGATGTCTAGTTGAAGGAGCTCTGAATGTGGAATAGATGTCTAGTTGAAGGAGCTCTGATACGGAACAGATGTCAGTTGATAGAGCTCTGATACGGAACAGATGTCTAGTTGAAGGAGCTCTGAATGTGGAATAGATGTCTAGTTGAAGGAGCTCTGAATGTGGAATAGATGTCTAGTTGAAGGAGCTCTGATACGGAACAGATGTCTAGTTGAAGGAGCTCTGATACGGAACAGATGTCTAGTTGATGGAGCTCTGAATGTGGAATAGATGTCTAGTTGATGGAGCTCTGATACGGAACAGATGTCTAGTTGATAGAGCTCTGATACAGAACAGATGTCTAGTTGATAGAGCTCTGATACGGAACAGATGTCTAGTTGATAGAGCTCTGATACAGAACAGATGTCTAGTTGATAGAGCTCTGATACGGAACAGATGAGTTGATAGAGCTCTGATACAGAACAGATGTCTAGTTGATGGAGCTCTGATACGGAACAGATGTCTAGTTGATGGAGCTCTGATACAGAACAGATGTCTAGTTGATAGAGCTCTGATACGGAACAGATGTCTAGTTGAAGGAGCTCTGATACGGAACAGATGTCTAGTTGAAGGAGCTCTGAATGTGGAATAGATGTCTAGTTGAAGGAGCTCTGATACGGAACATATGTCTAGTTGAAGGAGCTCTGATACGGAACAGATGTCTAGTTGAAGGAGCTCTGATACGGAACAGATGTCTAGTTGATGGAGCTCTGATACGGAACAGATGTCTAGTTGATGGAGCTCTGATACGGAACAGATGTCTAGTTGATGGAGTTCTGATACGGAACAGATGTCTAGTTGATGGAGCTCTGATACGGAACAGATGTCTAGTTGATGGAGCTCTGATACGGAACAGATGTCTAGTTGATGGAGCTCTGATACGGAACAGATGTCTAGTTGAAGGAGCTCTGATACGGAACAGATGTCTAGTTGAAGGAGCTCTGAATGTGGAATAGATGTCTAGTTGAAGGAGCTCTGATACGGAACATATGTCTAGTTGAAGGAGCTCTGATACGGAACAGATGTCTAGTTGAAGGAGCTCTGATACGGAACAGATGTCTAGTTGATGGAGCTCTGATACGGAACAGATGTCTAGTTGATGGAGCTCTGATACGGAACAGATGTCTAGTTGATGGAGTTCTGATACGGAACAGATGTCTAGTTGATGGAGCTCTGATACGGAACAGATGTCTAGTTGATGGAGCTCTGATACGGAACAGATGTCTAGTTGATGGAGCTCTGATACGGAACAGATGTCTAGTTGAAGGAGCTCTGATACGGAACAGTTGTCTAGTTGAAGGAGCTCTGATACGGAACAGATGTCTAGTTGAAGGAGCTCTGATACGGAACAGATGTCTAGTTGATGGAGCTCTGATACGGAACAGATGTCTAGTTGATGGAGCTCTGATACGGAACAGATGTCTAGTTGATGGAGCTCTGATACGGAACAGATGTCTAGTTGAAGGAGCTCTGATACGGAACAGATGTCTAGTTGATGGAGCTCTGATACGGAACAGATGTCTAGTTGAAGGAGCTCTGATACGGAACAGATGTCTAGTTGATGGAGCTCTGATACGGAACAGATGTCTAGTTGATGGAGCTCTGATACGGAACAGATGTCTAGTTGATGGAGCTCTGATACGGAACAGATGTCTAGTTGATGGAGCTCTGATACGGAACAGATGTCTAGTTGAAGGAGCTCTGATACGGAACAGATGTCTAGTTGATGGAGCTCTGATACGGAACAGATGTCTAGTTGAAGGAGCTCTGATACGGAACATATGTCTAGTTGAAGGAGCTCTGATACGGAACAGATGTCTAGTTGAAGGAGCTCTGATATGGAACAGATGTCTAGTTGATGGAGCTCTGATACGGAACAGATGTCTAGTTGATGGAGCCCTGATACGGAACAGATGTCTAGTTGATGGAGCTCTGATACGGAACAGATGTCTAGTTGATGGAGCTCTGATACGGAACAGATGTCTAGTTGATGGAGCTCTGATACGGAACAGATGTCTAGTTGATGGAGCTCTGATATGGAACAGATGTCTAGTTGAAGGAGCTCTGATACGGAACAGATGTCTAGTTGAAGGAGCTCTGATACGGAACAGATGTCTAGTTGAAGGAGCTCTGATACGGAACAGATGTCTAGTTGAAGGAGCTCTGATACGGAACAGATGTCTAGTTGAAGGAGCTCTGACACGGAACAGATGTCTAGTTGAAGGAGCTCTGATACGGAACAGATGTCTAGTTGAAGGAGCTCTGATACGGAACAGATGTCTAGTTGAAGGAGCTCTGAATGTGGAATAGATGTCTAGTTGAAGGACCTCTGATACGGAACAGATGTCTAGTTGAAGGAGCTCTGAATGTGGAATAGATGTCTAGTTGATGGAGCTCTGAATGTGGAATAGATGTCTAGTTGAAGGAGCTCTTAATGTGGAATAGATGTCTAGTTGATGGAGCTCTGAATGTGGAATAGATGTCTAGTTGAAGGAGCTCTGATGTGGAACAGATGTCTAGTTGAAGGAGCTCTGAATGTGGAACAGATGTCTAGTTGATGGAGCTCTGAATGTGGAATAGATGTCTCGTTGAACAGATGTCTAGTTGAAGGAGCTCTGAATGTGGAATAGATGTCTAGTTGAAGGAGCTCTGAATGTGGAACAGATGTCTAGTTGAAGGAGCTCTGAATGTGGAACAGATGTCTAGTTGAAGGAGCTCTGAATGTGGAACAGATGTCTAGTTGAAGGAGCTCTGAATGTGGAACAGATGTCTAGTTGAAGGAGCTCTGAATGTGGAATAGATGTCTAGTTGAAGGAGCTCTGAATGTGGAACATATGTCTAGTTGAAGGAGCTCTGAATGTGGAACAGATGTCTAGTTGAAGGAGCTCTGAATGTGGAACAGATGTCTAGTTGAAGGAGCTCTGAATGTGGAACAGATGTCTAGTTGAAGGAGCTCTGAATGTGGAATAGATGTCTAGTTGAAGGAGCTCTGAATGTGGAACAGATGTCTAGTTGAAGGAGCTCTGAATGTGGAACAGATGTCTAGTTGAAGGAGCTCTGAATGTGGAACAGATGTCTAGTTGAAGGAGCTCTGAATGTGGAATAGATGTCTAGTTGAAGGAGCTCTGAATGTGGAACAGATGTCTAGTTGAAGGAGCTCTGATACGGAACAGATGTCTAGTTGATAGAGCTCTGATACGGAACAGATGTCTAGTTGAAGGAGCTCTGATACGGAACAGATGTCTAGTTGAAGGAGCTCTGAATGTGGAATAGATGTCTAGTTGAAGGAGCTCTGATACGGAACATATGTCTAGTTGAAGGAGCTCTGATACGGAACAGATGTCTAGTTGAAGGAGCTCTGAATGTGGAATAGATGTCTAGTTGAAGGAGCTCTGAATGTGGAATAGATGTCTAGTTGAAGGAGCTCTGATACGGAACAGATGTCTAGTTGATAGAGCTCTGATACGGAACAGATGTCTAGTTGAAGGAGCTCTGAATGTGGAATAGATGTCTAGTTGAAGGAGCTCTGAATGTGGAATAGATGTCTAGTTGAAGGAGCTCTGATACGGAACAGATGTCTAGTTGAAGGAGCTCTGATACGGAACAGATGTCTAGTTGATGGAGCTCTGAATGTGGAATAGATGTCTAGTTGATGGAGCTCTGATACGGAACAGATGTCTAGTTGATAGAGCTCTGATACAGAACAGATGTCTAGTTGATAGAGCTCTGATACGGAACAGATGTCTAGTTGATAGAGCTCTGATACAGAACAGATGTCTAGTTGATAGAGCTCTGATACGGAACAGATGTCTAGTTGATAGAGCTCTGATACAGAACAGATGTCTAGTTGATGGAGCTCTGATACGGAACAGATGTCTAGTTGATGGAGCTCTGATACAGAACAGATGTCTAGTTGATAGAGCTCTGATACGGAACAGATGTCTAGTTGAAGGAGCTCTGATACGGAACAGATGTCTAGTTGAAGGAGCTCTGAATGTGGAATAGATGTCTAGTTGAAGGAGCTCTGATACGGAACATATGTCTAGTTGAAGGAGCTCTGATACGGAACAGATGTCTAGTTGAAGGAGCTCTGATACGGAACAGATGTCTAGTTGATGGAGCTCTGATACGGAACAGATGTCTAGTTGATGGAGCTCTGATACGGAACAGATGTCTAGTTGATGGAGTTCTGATACGGAACAGATGTCTAGTTGATGGAGCTCTGATACGGAACAGATGTCTAGTTGATGGAGCTCTGATACGGAACAGATGTCTAGTTGATGGAGCTCTGATACGGAACAGATGTCTAGTTGAAGGAGCTCTGATACGGAACAGATGTCTAGTTGAAGGAGCTCTGAATGTGGAATAGATGTCTAGTTGAAGGAGCTCTGATACGGAACATATGTCTAGTTGAAGGAGCTCTGATACGGAACAGATGTCTAGTTGATGGAGCTCTGATACGGAACAGTTGTCTAGTTGAAGGAGCTCTGATACGGAACAGATGTCTAGTTGAAGGAGCTCTGATACGGAACAGATGTCTAGTTGATGGAGCTCTGATACGGAACAGATGTCTAGTTGATGGAGCTCTGATACGGAACAGATGTCTAGTTGATGGAGCTCTGATACGGAACAGATGTCTAGTTGAAGGAGCTCTGATACGGAACAGATGTCAGTTGATGGAGCTCTGATACGGAACAGATGTCTAGTTGATGGAGCTCTGATACGGAACAGATGTCTAGTTGATGGAGCTCTGATACGGAACAGATGTCTAGTTGATGGAGCTCTGATACGGAACAGATGTCTAGTTGATGGAGCTCTGATACGGAACAGATGTCTAGTTGATGGAGCTCTGATACGGAACAGATGTCTAGTTGAAGGAGCTCTGATACGGAACAGATGTCTAGTTGATGGAGCTCTGATACGGAACAGATGTCTAGTTGAAGGAGCTCTGATACGGAACATATGTCTAGTTGAAGGAGCTCTGATACGGAACAGATGTCTAGTTGAAGGATGATATGGAACAGATGTCTAGTTGATGGAGATGAACAGATGTCTAGTTGATGGAGCCCTGATACGGAACAGATGTCTAGTTGATGGAGCTCTGATACGGAACAGATGTCTAGTTGATGGAGCTCTGATACGGAACAGATGTCTAGTTGATGGAGCTCTGATACGGAACAGATGTCTAGTTGATGGAGCTCTGATACGGAACAGATGTCTAGTTGAAGGAGCTCTGATACGGAACAGATGTCTAGTTGAAGGAGCTCTGATACGGAACAGATGTCTAGTTGAAGGAGCTCTGATACGGAACAGATGTCTAGTTGAAGGAGCTCTGATACGGAACAGATGTCTAGTTGAAGGAGCTCTGACACGGAACAGATGTCTAGTTGAAGGAGCTCTGATACGGAACAGATGTCTAGTTGAAGGAGCTCTGATACGGAACAGATGTCTAGTTGAAGGAGCTCTGAATGTGGAATAGATGTCTAGTTGAAGGACCTCTGATACGGAACAGATGTCTAGTTGAAGGAGCTCTGAATGTGGAATAGATGTCTAGTTGATGGAGCTCTGAATGTGGAATAGATGTCTAGTTGAAGGAGCTCTAATGTGGAATAGATGTCTAGTTGATGGAGCTCTGAATGTGGAATAGATGTCTAGTTGAAGGAGCTCTGATGTGGAACAGATGTCTAGTTGAAGGAGCTCTGAATGTGGAACAGATGTCTAGTTGATGGAGCTCTGAATGTGGAATAGATGTCTCGTTGAACAGATGTCTAGTTGAAGGAGCTCTGAATGTGGAATAGATGTCTAGTTGAAGGAGCTCTGAATGTGGAACAGATGTCTAGTTGAAGGAGCTCTGAATGTGGAACAGATGTCTAGTTGAAGGAGCTCTGAATGTGGAACAGATGTCTAGTTGAAGGAGCTCTGAATGTGGAACAGATGTCTAGTTGAAGGAGCTCTGAATGTGGAATAGATGTCTAGTTGAAGGAGCTCTGAATGTGGAACATATGTCTAGTTGAAGGAGCTCTGAATGTGGAACAGATGTCTAGTTGAAGGAGCTCTGAATGTGGAACAGATGTCTAGTTGAAGGAGCTCTGAATGTGGAACAGATGTCTAGTTGAAGGAGCTCTGAATGTGGAATAGATGTCTAGTTGAAGGAGCTCTGAATGTGGAACAGATGTCTAGTTGAAGGAGCTCTGAATGTGGAACAGATGTCTAGTTGAAGGAGCTCTGAATGTGGAACAGATGTCTAGTTGAAGGAGCTCTGAATGTGGAATAGATGTCTAGTTGAAGGAGCTCTGAATGTGGAACAGATGTCTAGTTGAAGGAGCTCTGAATGTGGAACAGATGTCTAGTTGAAGGAGCTCTGAATGTGGAACAGATGTCTAGTTGAAGGAGCTCTGAATGTGGAATAGATGTCTAGTTGAAGGAGTGTTGATGTGGAACAGATGTCTAGTTGAAGGAGTGTTGATGTGGAACAGATGTCTAGTTGTATGCTTTTGTCTCAGGTGTTCCAAAAAGCATATCAGAGTAGAAATGCTGATATAGGATCAGGTGCCCCCCTGTCCGTATAATCGTATTCATTTTGATCTTAAATACAATACTGTTCCTAGATCAGCAGTCTTACTCTAAGATGCTTTTCAGACATGAGCCCTGATGTGGATCTCATGTGTGTGAATGAAAGGATGACGGTCTACTGTGAGCCGTCACTCACGTGTGAGGTTCGTGTGTGAGGTTTGTGTGAGGAGTGTGCGAGGTTTGTGTGAGGTTCGTACGTGAGGTTTGTGTGAGGAGTGTGCGAGAGGTTTGTGTGAGGAGTGTGTGAGGTTCGTATGTGAGGTTTGTGTGAGGGGTGTGTGAGATGTGTGAGAGGTTTGTGTGAGGGGTGTGTGAGGTGTGTGTGTGTTTACCTCATCGGCTATCTGATCTGCCTTCGCCTGCAGGTTTTCCAGCTCATTGCGCATGTCCGCTTCATCTGCCATGGCTTCTAGGTAGTGAGAAAACCAAACCACGAGAAGACTGGCTGCTACTGCTACTGCTAAGACTGAGGAGAGAGAGAGAGAGAGAGAGAGAGAGAGAGAGAGAGAGAGAGAGAGAGAGAGAGAGAGAGATAGAGAAAAAAAGATAAGTATCAAAGTATCACGTTAGTGCATTATGGCGATGAACAGAATATTTGTTATCCCTTTAGAGTCGCTGCTTAGTGGGGATATGAGAGATCCCAAACAAGTCAAGCTGCATACGGTATGCAATTCAGATATGGTAGAACAGGACAATTCTTTGATAATGAATCTAGTCTACATAGCATTGTGGATGGCTCAGAGTTCTCAGAGTTGTCGGAGTTGTCGGAGTTCTCAGAGTTCTCATAGTTCTCAGAGTTGTCGGAGTTGTCGGAGTTGAGTTCTCCTAGTTCTGAGTCAAACGAGTTTGCAACCACCTTCACTGAAGCATGGTCTAGATTAGACAGACATACAGAAACAGCAGACAAAATCCCTCAAGGTTAGAGTCCTTCCCTATCTCTTTTCTCCTTCTGAACATCTCAAAGAACAATCTGGCCTTAATGGCCATGTACTCACATAGAACTGGCCACCCCTCCGAGCCTGGTTCCTCTCTAGGTTTCTTCCTAGGTTCCTACCTTTCTAGGGAGTTTTTCCTAGGCACCGTGCTTCTACATCTGCATTACTTGCTGTTTGGGGTTTTAGGCTGGGTTTCTGTTCAGCACATTGTGACATCTGCTGATGTAAAAAGGGCTTTATAAATACAGATGAAGTCGGAAGTTTACATACACCTTAGCCAAATACATTTAAACTCAGTTTTTCACAATTCCTGACATTTAATCCTAGGTAATTTAGGATCACCACTTTATTTTAAGAATGTGAAATGTCAGAATAATAGTAGATCATTATTTATTTATGCTTTTATTTCTTTCATCACATTCACAGTGGGTCAGAAGTTTACATACACACAATTAGTATTTGGTACCATTGCCTTTAAATTGTTTAACTTGGGTCAAACATTTCGGTTAGCCTTCCACAAGCTTCACACAATAAGTTGGGTGAATTTTGGACCATTCCTCCTGACAGAGCTGGTGTAACTGAGTCAGGTTTGTGGGCCTCCTTGCTTGCACACACTTTTTCAGTTCTGACCACACATTTTCTATGGGATTGAGGTCAGGGCTTTGTGATGGCCACTTCAATACCTTGACTTTGTTGTTCTTAAGCCATTTTGCCACAACTTTGGAAGTATGCTTGGGGTTATTGTCCATTTGGAAGATCCCTTTGCGACCAAGCTTTAACTGATTGCTTCAATATATCCACAATTTTCCTCACTCATGAAGCCATCTATTTTTTGAAGTGCATCAGTCCCTCCTGCAGCACAGCACTCTCACAAACATGATGCTGTCACCCCCGTGCTTCACGGTTGGGATGGTGTTCTTCGGCTTGCAAGCATCCCCCTTTTTCCTCCAAACATAACTATGGTCATTATGGCCAGTTATATTTTTGTTTCGTCAGATCAGAGGATATTTCTCCAAAAAGTACGATCTTTGTCCCCATGTGCAGTTGCAAACCGTATTCTGGCTTTTTCATGGCGGTTTTGGAGCAGCGGCTTCTTCTTTGCTGAGAGGCCTTTCAGGTTATGTCGATATAGGACTCGTTTTACTGTGAATATAGATACGTTTGTACCTGTTTCCTCCAGGATCTTCACAAGGTCCTTTGCTGTTGTTCTGGGATTGATTTGCACTTTTTGCACAAAATACGTTCATCTCTAGGAGACAGAACGCGTCTCCTTCCTAAGCGGTATGACAGCTGCGTGGTCCCATGGTGTTTATACTTGCGTACTATTGATTGTACAGATGAACAGATACCTTCAGGCATTTGGAAATTGCTCACAAGGATGAACCAGACTTGTGGAGGTATACATTTTTTTCTGAGGTCTTTGCTTATTTCTTTAGATTTTCCCGTAATGTCAAGCAAAGAGGCACTGAGTTTGAAGGTATGCCTTTAAATACATCCACAGGTACACCTCCAATCCACAGGTACACCTCCAACAGGTACACCTCCAATATGCCAATTAGCCTGTCAGAAGCTTCTAAAGCCATGACATCATTTTCCAAGCTGTTTAAAGGCACTGTCAACTTAGTGCACGTAAACTTCTGACCCACTGGAATTGTGATACAGTAAATTATAAGTGAAATGAGGGAGAGAGGAAGGGAGGGAGAGAGGAAGGGAGGGAGAGGGGTAATGAGGGAGAGGGGTAATGAGGGAGAGAGGAAGGGAGGGAGAGGGGTAATGAGGGAGAGGGGTAATGAGGGAGAGGGGTAGGGAAGGAGAGGGGTAGGGAGGGAGAGGGGTAGGGAGGGAGAGGGGTAGGGAGGAGAGCTTGATGTCTACGATATCGTCTCTATTTCTGTACACTTGGGATTCAGTCGGCAAGACGTGGGAACTCATGTTCTTTTTATCCAAATCAACAAATTAAAGTTATTTTCAGGTGAGGGGGAGGCTCAGGTCCCACTGTGCACGGACATCAATTCAACATCTATTCTACGTTGGTTCAACGTAATTTCCTTGAAACGATGTGGAAACAAGGTTGATTGAACCAGTGTGTGCACATTGGTGTGATCCTATGTTTTAATGTCAGATAAGGTCTTCTCACTCCCTCTCTTTCTCTCCCATTCTCACTTCCTCTCTTTCTCTCCCATTCACTCCCTCTCTTTCTCTCCCATTCATTCCCTCTTCCCCTCCCTCTCTCTTTCTCTCCCATTCACTCCCTCTTCCCACTCCCCCTCTATTTCTCTCCCATTCACTCCCTCTCTTTCTCTCCCATTCACTCCCTCTTCCCACTCTCTCTCTATTTCTCTCCCATTCACTCCCTCCTTTCTCTCCCCACTCCCTCTTCTCCCTCTCTATTTCTCTCCCATTCACTCCCTCTCTTTCTCTCCCATTCACTCCCTCTTCCCACTCCCTCCCTCTTCCCACTCCCTCTTCTACTCCCTCTTTCTCTCCCATTCACTCCCTCTCTTTCTCTCCCATTCACTCCCTCTTCCCTTCCCTCTCTCTCCCGAGTAGTCAGTAGGTCTTTTAATAATTGAGTATCGGCTCTGAAAGGAACAGCAGCCCACAGTACAGGACAGTCAGACTCTTGAAAGCCTCCCTCCTTTCTCTCTTGTGTTGTTGTATTCCCCTCAAGCTCCCTTTCTCTGTCTTTCTTTTTTGTATTTCTTTTTCATTTCACTGTGAGGGATATTGTCTTCTCCTCATTGTTTGTTTTCAGTACTCTGATTTTCCCTCCTGCTCTTTCCTCCTGTCATCAGTAATGTCTCTCCAGTTGATTACCCCTCCCTCTATTAAATTTATCCATTCTATCTCCTCCTCCTCCTCCTCCCCTTCCCCCCCCCCCCTCCTCCTCCCCTCATCCCCTCCCCCTCCCCCTCCTCCTCCTCCTCCTCATCCACCTCCTCCCTCCCCTCATCCACCTCCCTCCTCCCCTCCTCCTCCTCCTCCATCTCCTCCTCCTCCTCCTCCTCCTCCTCCCCCTCCTCCTCCTCCTCCTCCTCCTCGCTTCTTTCATGTCCACGACTCTCACATTCACCCCCTTCCCAGGCGAAAGGTTGTTATCACAGCTGGATAGAGACAGCTGATAGGCCTCTAGGTGTTGAATAGTGTCCAGCATTACTATATAACAACATCATAACTTCCTCTTTCAAGTGCCTTTTCCATTCCGTCTTTCGGATGGGACGTTAAACGGGTGTCCTGACTCTCTGAGGTCATTAAAGATCCCATGGCACTTATCGTAAGAGTAGGGGTGTTAACCCCGGTGTCCTGGCTAAATTCCAATCTGGCCCTCAAACCATCACGGTCACCTAATAATCCCCAGTTTGGCTCATTAATCCCCCTCCTCTCCCCTGTAACTATTCCCCAGGTCGTTGCTGTAAATGAGAACGTGTTCTCAGTTAACTTACCTGGTAAAATAACGGATAAATAAATAAAATAAATAAAGTTTGAAATGGACTGGATTCGCTACCAAAGGAGGCTGCATACTGTAACAACACAACAGATCCCAGGCTGTTGGTGAACCGTCTATCAGTTTGTCTCCAGTGATCCCAGGCTGTTGGTGAGCAGTCTATCAGTTTGCCTCCAGTGATCCCATGCTGTTGGTGAACAGTCTATCAGTTTGTCTCCAGTGATCGTATGCTGTTGGTAAACCGTCTATCAGTTTGCCTCCAGTGATCCCATGCTGTTGGTGAACCGTCTATCAGTTTGTCTCCAGTGATCCCAGGCTGTTGGTGAGCAGTCTATCAGTTTGTCTCCAGTGATCCCAGGCTGTTGGTGAACCGTCTATCAGTTTGTCTCCAGTGATCCCAGGCTGTTGGTGAGCAGTCTATCAGTTTGCCTCCAGTGATCCCATGCTGTTGGTGAACAGTCTATCAGTTTGTCTCCAGTGATCGTATGCTGTTGGTAAACCGTCTATCAGTTTGCCTCCAGTGATCCTAGGCTGTTGGTGAACAGTCTATCAGTTTGTCTCCAGTGATCGTAGGCTGTTGGTGAACCGTCTATCAGTTTGCCTCCAGTGATCCTAGGCTGTTGGTGAACAGTCTATCAGTTTGTCTCCAGTGATCCCAGGCTGTTGGTGAACAGTCTATCAGTTTGCCTCCAGTGATCCTAGGCTGTTGGTGAACAGTCTATCAGTTTGTCTCCAGTGATCCTAGGCTGTTGGTGAACAGTCTATCAGTTTGCCTCCAGTGATCCCAGGCTTTTGGCGAACAGTCTATCAGACAAATGTTCCCCTTCCAGTTCCCTTTTAGGACTGACTGACGAAACAGAGACCAAATGCCCAATTGTTATCATGCTATACCTTTTTTAAACATTTCAGTCAGATCACAACAGATTAGCCTCAGAAACAGTAAGTACTGCAGTGAGTGAACAGACCATGGTAACAGACCAGCCGTTTTCTGTTATCAACTAAAAACCTCTGCCTTTTGTGGCATTTAGAGTTGACCTTCAGCATGGGGTACAGTACACAGACAGACAGACAGACAGACAGACAGACAGACAGACAGACAGACAGACAGACAGACAGACAGACACGATCAATCCCACTCTCTCTCACACACACACACTTCCTGTCTTTTACCCAACACAGACCTGGTAAGGTCTAACCTTGCTCCATGCAGGGAAAACTTCAAAAACAGAACTTCTCTGGTGCAGAAGTCATGTGTTTTAGTACAAGGTCTTTCTCAATTCAGAATCGGTAGAGGCTCAGTCTCAATTAATCTTTTCTCGATCCTCTCCCTCATCCTCCCTCTCAACAGGAGAGGTCAGAGAGGAACAGTCTATCAGAGAGGAACAGTCTACCAAGGGACCTTGGACCTCCTCCAATACTGTTGAGAAGAAGATTGTGGAAAGATGCATTGAGATTGAGTGGATCTAGGCTACTAGGGCTCTATGTGTCGCTAAGTTCCGCCTCCCCAACCCCCTCCACATGACACGCTGCTGTCACTTCGTTTGATTGACGACATTCGTAAGGCCTCAGCCAGAACAGAGCCGAGGGAGGGTTTAAAAACGCCAGGGTAAAAAGGATTTACTCACCACTGTTTTCTCTCTCTCTCTCTCTCTCTCTCTCTCTCTCTCTCTCTCTCTCTCTCTCTCTCTCTCTTTCTTCACGCTAATCACAAACCCTATCTGCAAGAGCCTTTCCAATAAAGCACATTTAGGTGACAGACTGTAGCGAAGAAAAGTGTAGTGGCGGCAGGATGAGGGAGGAAGAGGCAGTGGCAGTGGCGGCCCATCGAGGCAGGATGAGGGAGGGAGGGCCAGTGGCGGCCCATCGAGGCAGGATGAGGGAGGGAGGGCCAGTGGCGGCCCATCGAGGCAGGATGAGGGAGGGAGAGGCAGTGTTGGCCCCCCGAGGCAGAATAAGGGGAGGGCGGGGCAGTGGCAGCCCATTGAGGGAGGGGATTAGGCTTGTCATCTTCTGACATGATTAACACAGTACCATTCTCCCCATAAACCAGGGATCCAACTGGTTGCTATTTTAAGCAACAACAACATTGACAAAAATCCTGTTTAAACCCAGGAATGGAAAATTCCATTCTCAATTCCATAAACCATTTACAGCGATGAGTTACGATTTCTACAATGTACGTTGTCTTGAGCTCGTCTGGTAGGCTTATGTCACTGGGCAGCTCTTGGCTGTGCTTCCCTTCGTAGTCTGTGATGGTTTGTAAGCCCTGCCACATCCGACGAGTGTTAAAGCCGGTGTAGTACGATTCGATCTTAGTCCTGCATCCTTAGTCCGATGCACTTATTGATTAAGCCAATGACTGATGTGGTGTACTCCTCAATGCCATCGGAGGAATCCTGGAACATATTCCAGTCTGTGCAAAACAGTTCTGTAGCTTAGCATCTGCTTCATCTGATCACTTTTTTATTGATCTCGTCACTGGTGCTTCCTGCTTTAATTTTTGCTTGTAAGCAGGAATCAGGAGGATAGAATTATGGTCAGATTTGCCAAATGGAGGGTGAGGGGAGAGCTTTGTACGTGTCTCTGTGTGTGGAGTAAAGGTGGTCCAGAGTTGTTTTCCCCTCTGGTTGCACATTTAACATGCTGATAGAAATTGGAAAGACGGATTTAAGTTTCCCTGCATTAAAGTCCCCGGCCACTAGGAGCGCCGCCACTAGGTGAGCGTTTTCCTGTTTGTTAACGGCGGAATACAGCTCATTGAGTGCTGTCTTAGTGCCAACATCAGTCTGTGGTGGTATGTAGATAGCTACGAAAATACAGATGAAAAACTCTCTAGGTAGATAGTGCGGTCTACATCTTATAAGATACTCTGACTCAGGCGAGCAAAACCTCAAGAATTCCTTAGATATCAAGCACCAGCTGCTGTTGACAAAAATACATAGTCCACCGCCCCTTGTCTTACCAGAAGCTGCTGTTCTATCTTGCCAATACAGTGTTTATAACCAGCCAGCTGTTGATAATGTCATCTTTCAGCCACGACTCCGTGAAGCATAAGATATTACAGTTTTGAATGTCCCGTTGGTAGTGTCATCTTCTGCATAGGTTTATTATTTATTATTATTTTCCAAAGATTGCATGTATGCTAGCAGAATGGAAGGCAGTGTACGTTTATTAGATCTCTTATGAATTCCCAGAAGGCAGCCCCCGGCCCCTTTTTTCTCCGCCTCCTCTTCACGCAAATGATGGGGATCTGGGCCTGTGCCTGGGAAAGCAGTACATCATTCACGTTGGACTCAATAAAGGACAAAAAGGATTCTGCCAGTCCGTGGTGAGTAATCGCAGTTCTGATGTCCAGAAGTTATTTTCGGTCATAAGAGAGGGCATATGTAATCATGTGATGAAGAGAGGCTAGGAGAAATGACAGTAATGTTTTTAATCTACTTATAGCTCTCAACACTGAGCTCTATTAGAAACAGCTCAATGCTGAGCTCTATTAGAAACAACTCAACACTGAGCTCCATTAGAAACAGCTCAACACTGAGCTCTATTAGACAACTCGACACTGAGCTCCTTTAGAAACAGCTCAACGCTGAGCTCTATTAAAAACAACTCAACACTGAGCTCTATTAGAAACAGCTCAATGCTGGAGCTATAGGAGGATGGACTCATTGGAATCCTACAGTAATGAACCATCAGGTATATAGCAGAGGGCGGAGCTATAGGAGGATGGACTCATTGGAATCATACACTAATGAACCATCAGGTATATAGCAGAGGGCGGAGCTATATGAGGATGGACTCATTGGAATCCTACACTAATGAACCATCAGGTATATAGCAGAGGGCGGAGCTATAGGAGGATGGACTCATTGGAATCCTACACTAATGAACCATCAGGTATATAGCAGAGGCGGAGCTATAGGAGGATGGACTCATTGGAATCATACACTAATGAACCATCAGGTATATAGCAGAGGCGGAGCTATAGGAGGATGGACTCATTGGAATCATACACTAATGAACCATCAGGTATATAGCAGAGGGCGGAGCTATAGGAGGATGGACTCATTGGAATCCTACACTAATGAACCATCAGGTATATAGCAGTATATAACAAAGAGATGTCCTAGTGTCAGACAACAGGCTGGTAACAATGAGATGCTGTCCTAGTGTCAAGCAACAGGCTGGTAACAATGAGATGCTGTCCTACTGTCAAGCAACAGGCTGGTAACAATGAGATGCTGTCCTACTGTCAAGCAACAGGCTGGTAACAATGAGATGCTGTCCTAGTGTCAAACAGCAGGCTAGTCACAATGAGATGCTGTCCTAGTGTCAAACAACAGGCTGGTAACAATGAGATGCTGTCCTACTGTCAAGCAACAGGCTGGTAACAATGAGATTCTGTCCTACTGTCAAGCAACAGGCTAGTAACAATGAGATGCTGTCCTAGTGTCAAACAGCAGGCTGGTAACAATGAGATGCTGTCCTAATGTCAAATAGCAGGCTGGTAACAATGAGATGCTGTCCTACTGTCAGGCTGGTAACAGTGAGATGCTGTCCTGCTGTCAAACAGCAAGCTGGTAACAATGAGATGCTGTCCTAATGTCAAACAGCAAACTGGTAACAATGAGATGCTGTCCTACTGTCAAACAGCAAGCTGGTAACAATGAGATGCTGTCCTAGTGTCAAACAGCAGGCTGGTAACACACTGTCAGCTGCCAGTGATGACCCGTTTCTGCAATAAATCAGACTCCATGTTCAGCTCAGTTAAACAACATTTCCCCAGGAAATAGGGGACGTTTCAGAGCTGAGCCCATCACACCACAGTCCGTGTGGTTCTGAGGAAACCAGGTCACTAGACTGCTGTAGCTCAGGTAACAATGGAGAGCTTGGGCTAAACCACATCTCATAGAGATGTACAGTAGATATGAAGATGTTGTGTCTGTCTGTCTGTCTGTCTGTCTGTCTGTCTGTCTGTCTGTCTGTCTGTCTGTCTCTGTCTGTCTGTCTGTCTGTCTGTCTGTCTGTCTGTCTGTCTGTCTGTCTGTCTGTCTGTCTGTTTTCTTCTCCATCTTATTCATGTATCTCTGACACAGGCGTTTCATTTTGAAGCTAGAACGTTCCATTGTGTTAATCATTCAAAGCCTATATAACCTACAGTACAATGGTATGCTAACCTGTTTCTCATGCAGCTGACTGCCAGTAGCCCTAAAATAAAGTTACAGCGTTCACCGATGTTTCATTACGAGCCACGGAGCAGCCCAGTGCCCATACGTTGCCCTCTACCCCAGCTTTCAGGAGACCAAGGCTCCATATTTGATAATTAAACACGACCACATTAAATAACTGTGTCAAGGACAAGGAGAGGGGAGGGGGGCGCCGCCATTTTAACATGTCACATCTGTCTCCTTCACATCAAAGACAAGACGTGCTCCATTATTCACAGGTTGTTACCAGGGCAACATTATTAATGCAGGAGCTTCCATCTCTATCTGTGTGTGTGTGTGTGTGTGTGTGTGTGTGTGTGTGTGTGTGTGTGTGTTGTGTGTGTGTGTGTCTGTCTGAGGCTGGATACACAGATAAACCTAGGATGTTTACATTACAAGGTTACTAAAGACTAGCTATCTGTAAATGACCTCTGTAAAAAATATATATATATATATATATACAGTTGAAGTCTGAAGTTTACATACACGTAGGTTGCAGTCATTAAAACTTGTTTTTCAACCACTCCACAAATTTCTTGTTAAAGAAACTATAGTTTTGGGAAGTCAGCTACTTTTGCATGACACAAGTAATTTTTCCAACAATTGTTTACAGACAGATTATTTAACTTATAATTCACTGTATCACAATACCAGTGGGTCAGAAGTTTACATACACTAAGTTGACTGTGCCTTTAAACAGCTTGGAAAATTCCAGAAAATGATGCCATGGCTTTAGAAGCTTCTGATAGGCTAATTGGAGACTTGCAAGCCGAAGAGCACCATCCCAATCATGAAACATGGGGATGGCAGTATCATGTTGTGGGGGTGCTGTGCTGCAGGAGGGACTGGTGCACTTCAAAAAATAGAATGGCATCATGAGGAAGGAAAATTATGTGGATATATTGAAGCAACATCTCAGGACATCAGTCAGGAAGTTAAAGCAGTCGCAAATGGGTCTTCCAAATGGACAATGACCCCAAGCATACTTCGAAAGTTGTGGCAAAATGGCTTAAGGACAACAAAGTCAATGTATTGGAGTGGCCATCACAAAACACTGACCTCAATCCCACAGAAATTTTGTGGGCAGAACTGAAAAAGTGTGTGCAAGCAAGGAGGCCTACAAACCTGACTCAGTTACACCAGCTCTGTCAGGAGGAATGGGCCAAAATTCACCTAGCTTATTCTGGGAAGCTTGTGGAAGGCTACCGAAACGTTTCACCCAAGATAAACAATTTAAAGGCAATGCTACCAAATACTAACTGAGTGTATGTAAACTTCTGACCCACTGGGAATGTGATGAAAGAAATAAAAGCTCAAATAAATCACTCTACTATTATTCTGACATTTCACATTCTTAAAATAAAGTGAGTGATCCTAACTGACCTAAGACAGGGAATTTTTACTAGGATTAAATGTCAGGAATTGTGAAAAACAGAGTTTAAATGTATTTGGCTAAGGTGTATGTAAACTTCCGACATCAACTGTATATAATTCTCATCAATCAGCCGCTCTCCTCTCCACTGCAACTCTTCCATGGTTGCTGGTCGAGCTGACAATGTGTTTAAAGGGCATTCTGCAGTTCGAATAATAACAAAGTGGACACCCACCACTGTTCTCGTAAACAGGGGAGAGATAGAGCTGGAGAAATGTAACCAATCTCAAATTCATAGACAGAGCTATGGATACAAGGACTGATTATCCAGGATATCAACATTGCAGTTCTAACCATGTATTGAGGCTTTAAAGCTTATATTTTGGGTTCTGGGGGGTGTGACAGCTGAACTAAGCTCATGAAGCATCTATAAATGATATTCTTTAACAATCAATTGAAATAAACTGAGTGTACAAAACATTAAAGACACCTGTTTTTCCATGACATTTTTTCCATGACATAGACTGACCAGGTGAATGCAGGTGAAAGCTATGATCCTTATTGGTGTCACCTGTTAAATGTTTTGTTCAGTGTATATTATTAATTATTATTAATTTCAACTTTTTAAAATTGATGTAGCAATCACAGATTGTCCCTTTTTAAATACTGAAACCAATAACAAAACTCCAGAGATAATATTATATGAGAATGTTATTTTTACTGTTAACGTGACCTGGTGAGAGACAGAAAATAAATTCCCTTTTGGTTATGCATGAAGCACTTTGTATTTAGACCCAGTAGATCTGTAGCTATGGTATGTGTTCTATAATCTGGTAGAGGAATGATTTAGGCCTGTTGATTGTCTATGGGTGGAACTGAAGGGATATTCCTGTTTCCTACAGTGTTACAGTCTATAGATATACCGCTCCAGGGTCAGGGCCATCTGCTCTCTACACACACACACACACACACACACACACAAACACACACACACACACACACACACACACACACACACACACACACACACACACACACACACACACACACACACACACACACACACACACCACACCACACCACACCACACACCACACCACACCACACCACACACACACAATCAGAGGATCTTTCCTCCAGCACATAGCATGCCTTCCGGCTTAACTCCACCAAAGCCTGATCCTGAAGTCAGGGAGACTCCCATATGGTCTGCACCGGAGCAATGGAGACAAGGACCACACACACACACACACACACACACACACACACACACACACACACACACACCACACACCACACACCACACACCCACACACCACACACACACACACACACACACACACACACACACACACACACACACACACACACACACACACACACACGCACTGTAATGTAGTTCATAGTCATAACTCATCACCAACTCAGGACCCTGAGACTGAACACTTCCCCTTTCAACTGGATCCTGGACTTTCTGACGGGCCGACCCCAGGTGGTGGGGATAGGCAACATCACCTCCGCCACACTGACCCTCAACACGGGGGACCCTCAGGGGTGTGTGCTTAGTCCCCTCCCTGTACTCCCAGTTCAACCACAACTCTGGCAACGCACGACTCCAACACGATCATCAAGTTTGCTGAAGACACGACAGTGTTATGCCTGATCACCGACGATGATGAGACAAGCCTATAGCAGTGGTCACCAATCGGTCGATTGCGATTGACTGGTCGATCTCTACACATTTCTGTTAAAAGAAAATGATGATAAAGCCTTGGTTGCCTATATATCCTGCTCAAAAAATAAAAGGGAACCCTTAAACAACACAATGTAACTCCAAGTCAATCACACTTCTGTGAAATCAAACTGTCCACTTAGAAACACTGATTGACAATAAATCTGCTCCCTCCATGCTCCCTCCCTCCGTTCTCCCTCCCTTCGTTCTCCCTCCCTCGCATTTCTGTTCAGAATTTTGTATCAAGACTGCCCAAATGTGCCTAATTTGTTTATTAATAACTTTTCATGTTCAAAATTGTGCACTCTCCTCAAACAATAGCATGGTATTATTTCACTGTAATAGTTACAGAAAATTGGACAGTGCAGTTAGATTAACAAAATTTAAGCTTTCTGCCAATATCAGATATGTCTATGTCCTGTGAAATTTTCTTGTTACTTACAATCTCATGCTAATCACATTAGCCTACATTAACTCAGCCTTCCCGTGGAAGGAACACCAGTTGCAAAAGTGACTAGTGTTCCATTATCAAAGTGACCAGTGATTCCATGTCTAGGTATATAGGGCAGCAGCCTCTAAGATGCAAGGTTGAGTAGCCCGGTGGTAGCTGGCTAGTGATGGCTATTTAACAAATCTAATGGCCCTGAGATAGAATCTGTTTTCAGTCTCTTGGTCCCAGCTTTGATGCACCTGTACTGACATCGCCTTCTGGATGATAGCGGGGTGAACAGGCCATGGCTCGGGTGGTTGATGTCCTTGATAATCTTTTTGGCTTTCCTGTGGCATCGGGTGCTGTAGGTGTCCTGGAGGTCAGGTAGTTTTCCCCTGGTGATGCTTTGGGCAGACTGTACCACCCTCTAGAGAGCCCTGCACTTGTGGGTGGTGCAGTTGCCATACCAGGTGGTGATGCAGCCCAACAGGTTGCTCTCAATGGTGCATCTGTAGAAATTTGTGAGGGTCTTAAGTTCCAAGACAAATTTCTTCAGCCTCTGGCGCTGTTGCATCTTCTTCACCACACTGTCTGTGTGGGTGGACCATTTCAGATTGTCAGTGATGTTTGCGTAGAGAACTTGAAGTTTTCTACCTTCTCCACCCTGGTCCCATCGATGGGGATAGGAGCGTGCTCTCTCTGCTGTTTCCTGAAGACCACAATCAGCTCCCTCGTTTTTTGTTGAGGAGAGGTTATTTTCCTGGTACCACTCCGCCAGGGCCCTCACCTCTTCCCTTTAGGATGTCTCGTCATTGTTGATAATCAGGCCTACCACTGTTGTGTAGTCTGCAAACTTGATGATTGAGCTGGAGACGTGGGTGGCCACGCAGTTATGGGTGAACAGGGAGTACAGGAGGCGGCTGAATACATACCCTTGTGGGGCCCCAGTGATGTTGTTTCCTACCTTCACCATCTAGGGGCGGACCGTCAGGAAGTCCAGGAACCAGTGTGGGTTCAGACAAAGGGGCAGAGCTCATTGATGAGCTTGGAGGGTACTATGGTGTTGAAGGCTGAGCTAAAGTCAATGAACAGCATTCTGACGTAGGTATTCCTCTTGTCCAGGAGGGATCCAGTAGTGTGCAGTGCAATTGCATCGTCTGTGGATCTATTGGGGCAGTAAGCAAATTGAAGTGGGTCTCGGGTGGCAGGTAAGGTAGAGGTGATATGATCCTTAACCAGCCTCTCAAAGCACTTCTTAATGACAGAAGTGAGTGCTACGGTACGATAGTAATTTAGTTCAGCTACCTTTGCTTTCTTGGGTACAGGAACAATGGTGGGCATCTTAAAGCAAGTGGGTACAGCAGACTGGGATAGAGAGAGATTGAATATGTCCGTAAACACCCCAGCCAGCTGGTTTGCGCATGCTCTAAGGACATGGCCAACAATGCCGCCTGGGCTGGCAGCCTTGCGAGGGTTAACACACTTAAATCTCTTACTCAGTTCGGCCACAGAGAGAAGAGAGCCCACAGTCCTTGAGAATGAGCCCCGTCACTGGCACTGTGTTATCCTCAAGCGGGTGAAGAAGGTGTTTAGCTTGTCTGGGAGCAAGATGTCGGTGCCTGCGCGTGGCTGGTTTTCCTTTGTTATCCGTGATTGCCTGTAGACCCTGCCACAATTATCTCATGTTTGAGCCGTTGAGTTGCGACTACACTTTGTCTCTGTACTGACGTTTTGCCTTTTGATTGCCTTACGAAGGGAATAACTACGGTTTCTGGTTTGGGCAGGTTTTAATAGTCACAGTGGGAACAACATCCCTATACACGTCAATGTTATTCTCAGAGGCTACCAGAACATATCCCAGTCGGCATGATCAAAATAATCTTGAAGCATGGATTCCGATTGGTCAGACCAGCATGGAATAGACTTTATCACGGGTACTTCCTGTTTGAGTTTCTGGGATAAGTTCAATTGCCCTGGGGGTACTAACAAAATATCAATTTGGGAAAGTTGTATTCTTAGTCGTAATGCTGGTGAGTTACCACCTCTCTGATATCCAAAAGTTATTTCTGGCTGTCCTGTATGTAATAACATAAAAACATTCTGGTCTGAAAATGTAAGAAATAACACACAAAAAAGTTAAGCTACGTGCTTGAAACAGAGCTGCTATATCGGCGTCATCTTACTTACTTACTGTAGGCCACTGTATGTAGGCCACTGTATGTAGGCCACTGTATGTAGGCCCTGTATGTAGGCCACTGTATGTAGGCCACTGTATGTAGGCCACTGTATGTAGGCCACTGTATGTGTAGGCCACTGTATTTAGGCCACTGTATGTAGGCCACTGTATGTAGGCCACTGTATTTAGGCCACTGTATGTAGGCCACTGTATGTAGGTCACTGTAGGCCACTGTATGTAGGCCACTAGGCCACTGTATGTAGGCCACTGTATGTAGGCCAGTATTTGCCATTAGGCCACTGTATGTACTGTATGTAGGCCACTGTATGTAGGTCACCACTGTATGTAGGCCACTGTATGTAGGCCATTTAGGCCACCAAGCCTTGCTATGAGCCACTCTGTGACTCTGATGCCTTCCAATGTTTGATTTTGCGCCTAGGCCCACCTGAGACAGTCCTGTTTCTGGGCCTAGGCCAGACACTTAAGATGACTGTATGAGAGAACCCGAACACAACTCGCTGATGCCTCAGCCCTGAGACACCCCTGAACACAACGCTACTCAGCCCTACCCCTGGACTACTTAAAGTGGCCCTCCAGTCTCCTTTTCACCTCAGTTAATAACACATTATTCACTTAACAAAAAGGCAAATCTCAATAACTAGTCCAGGTAAGTCTTGACATGGCACAAGTGGGAGGGGCCTTTCCTCTTTATTCTCTATTGATCCTCAAGCATGGAGGCTGATGACATCACAAATGCCCTCCCGCTTTGGGCTGGACGTGTCAATGTGTAGTTCATGCATGCATAATCTATGAGTAAAATTACTGTTTTTTTACCTCAATTAGCCATGAAATCTGCAGCTGTGCTGCGCCATATTTCTCTACATTTTCTCCCATCTGGCAGCTGTGCTGCATATTTTCTCACCCACCTAGCAATTTGTGTTCTAGCCAATGCCTAGTTTGCTACTTCTGGGGAACTCTTTTGGATCGTGAGCGCTACTTTCAGAACTACTGGCTAAAAAGTACACAAAAGTACCAGAGAATCTCTTTAATGGTGGGTAATTGATTCCTGGTAACAGTCAGTAGATTTGGATCATTACCATGCATCTGTTGGTCAATTTCCTCAACAAATGAGCAGGTCTATATAATTATCAAACATACATTAGTAATGGAAGGAAACACAGACTCTTTGTTTAAGTATTAAAATACTCCTTTAGTAAAAACAATTGTAGGCAGAAGTTGGTACAGAGTACAGTATAACAATATATAATAGTTCTCCACAAGTTCTGCAAAATGTCTAAGACATCTTGTAACATCCTGTAACTCATACAGTCTCTCCCAGTCCTCAGTCCTGTGCGTGAGTTTCCATGGCAACAACATTTTAATACATCTGACCTCCTCCTGACAGAAGTAACCATCTTATCAGCAATTAAAAGTTCAGAAGTGGGTTTGACCAAAACTTGACCTTTCATCACAAGTATAGGGTCAAAACAAGGTGAACGAGCATAAGCATCTTCTGACAGCTGGCTGGTTAAATCAGGTCTTTGGCAGCCTTGTGTTCTCAGAAACCCAGATAACAACGGTGGGATCCAGACAGGAGGAGTCTGAATGTAGACGCCTTCTGATAGTGTCTGAAGGTCAGAACACTCAAAAACAGGTTTTAACACACACCCACACAGAGGTCTCCTGAAGAGGAGACCTTACAGTTCATCATAACACAATTGATCATAACCCTTTAAAGGTATAAGGCCTTGGTTTAACCCTCTTCATAACTAGTGTGTGTGTGTGTGTGTGTGTGTGTGTGTGTGTGTGTGTGTGTGTGTGTGTGTGTGTGTGTGTGTGTGTGGAACCCTGACAGATTGTGTAGACACGTGAAACATTATACAACCCACCCCGACAAACAACACAACTCACACACTCACAACACACTGTAACACCCTGCTAGCACCAACACACTGTAACCCACTGCTAGCACAAACACACTGTAACCCACTCTGCTAGCACAAACACACTGTAACCCACTGCTAGCACAAACCCTGTAACTGCTGACCCACTGTAACCCACTGCTAGCACAAACCACTGTAACCCACTGCTAGCGCCAACACACTGTAACACACTGTAACCCACTGCTAGCACCAACACACTATGTAACCCACTGCTAGCACACACACTGTAACAATGTAACCCACTGCTAGCACAACACACACTGTGACCCACTGCTAGCACCACACACACTATAACACTGCTGTAACCCTGCTAGCACCAACACACTATAACACACTGTAACCACTGCTGCTAGCACCAACACACTGTAACCCACTGCTAGCACCAACACACTGTAACACACTGCTAGCACCATTACACTGTAACACACTGTAACCCACTGTAACTAACCCACTGTAACACACTGTAACCACTGCTAGCACAAACACAATGTAACACACTGCTAGCACCAACACACTGTAACACACTGCTAGCGCCATTACACACTATAACACACTGTAACCCACTGGTAGCGCCAACACACACACTATAACACACTGTAACCCACTGCTAGCACCAACACACTGTAACACACTGCTAGCACCAACACACTATGTAACACTGCTAGCACCAACACACTGTACACACTGTAACCCACTGCTAGCACCAACACACTATAACACACTGTAAACACACTGTAACTGCTAGCACCAACACACTGTAACACACTGCTAGCACCACACACTGTAACACTGCTAGCACCATTACACTGTAACACACTGCTAGCACACACTGTAACCCACTGCTAGCAACACACTGTAACACACTGCTAGCACCATTACACTGTAACACACTGTAACGCCCAGCACACACTATAACTCGCTACTAGCACCAACACACTGTAACCACTGCTAACACACACAAACACTGCTAGTAACCACTGCTAGCACAAACACACTGTAACCCACTGCTAGTACCAACACACAATGTAACTGTAACTGCTAGCACAAACACACTGTAACCACTGCTAGCACCATCAACACTAATAACCCTGCTACCACCAACACACTATAACACACTGTAACCCACTGCTAGCACCAACACACTGTAACACACTGTAACCCACTGCTAACACAAACACACTGTAACCCACTGCTAACACAAACACACTGTAACCACTGCTAGCACAAACACTATAACACACTGTAACCCTGCTAGCATCAACACTATCACACTGTAACCCACTGCTAGCACAACACACTGTAACCCTGCTAACACTAACACACAACCACACTGTAACACACTGTAACCCACTGCTAGCACCAACACACTGTAGCACCACACTGTAACCCACTGCTAGCACCAACACTGTAATAACACACTGTAACCACTGCTAGCACCATTACAAACTGTAACCCACTGCCAACACCAACACACTGTAACCCACTGCTAGCACAAACACACTGTAACCCACTGCTAGCACAAACACACTGTAACCCACTGCTAGCACAAACACTGTAACCCACTGCTAGCACAAACACCACTGTAACCCACTGCTAGCGCCATCACACACTGCTAACCAGCACAATGTAAACACTGTAACCCACTGCTAGCACCATCACACAATAACACACTGTAACCCACTGCTAGCACCAACACAATGTAACCCACTGCTAGCACAAACACACTGTAACACACTGCTAGCACCAACACACTGTAACACACTGTAACCCACTGCTAGCACCAACACACTATAACACACTGTAACCCACTGCTAGCACCAACACACTGTAACCCACTGCTAGCACCAACACACTGTAACCCACTGCTAGCACAAACACACTGTAACCCACTGCTAGCACAAACACACTGTAACCCACTGCTAGCACAAACCCACTGTAACCCACCAGCACACTGTAACCCACTGCTAGCACCAACACACTGTAACACACTGTAACCCTGCTAGCACTAACACACTGTAACCCACTGCTAGCACCAACACACTGTAACCCACTGCTAGCACCAGCACACTGTAACCACTGCTAGTGCCAACACACTGTAACCCACTGCTAGCACCAACACACTATAACACACTGTAACCCACTGCTAGCACTAACACACTGTAACCCACTGCTAGCACCAACACACTGTAACCACTGCTATCACCAACACACTGTAACCCACTGCTAGTACCAACACACTGTAACCCACTGCTAGCACCAACACACTGTAACACACTGCTAGCACCAACACACTGTAACACACTGTAACTACTGCTAGCACTAACACACTGTAACCCACTGCTAGCACCAACACACTGTAACACACTGCTAGCACCAGCACACTGCTAACCCACTGCTAGTGCCAACACACTGTAACCCACTGCTAGCACCACCACACTGTAACCCACTGTAACAAACTGTAACCCACTGCTAGCGCCAACACACTGTAACCCACTGCTAGCACCAACACACTGTAACACACTGTAACAAACTGTAACCCACTGCTAGCGCCAACACACTGTAACCCACTGCTAGCACCAACACACTGTAACCCACTGCTAGTGCCAACACACTGTAACCCACTGCTAGTGCCAACACACTGTAACCCACTGCTAGTGCCAACACACTGTAACCCACTGCTAGCACCAACACACTGTAACACACTGTGACCCACTGCTAGCGCCAACACACTGTAACCCACTGCTGGCACCAACACACTGTAACCCACTGCTAGCACCAAACACACTGTAACCCACTGCTAGTACCAACACACTGTAACCCACTGCTAGCACCAACACATTGTAACACACTGCTAGCACCAACACACTGTAACACACTGCTAGCACCAGCACACTGTAACCCACTGCCAGCACCAGCACACTGTAACCCACTGCTAGCACGAGCACACTGTAACCCACTGCTAGTGCCAACACACTGTAACCCACTGCTAGCACAAACACACTGTAACACACTGCTAGCACCAGCACTCTGTAACCCACTGCTAGTGCCAACACACTGTAACACACTGTAACCCACTGCTAACACCAACACACTGTAACACACTGTAACCCACTGCTAGCACCAACACACTGTAACCCACTGCTAGCACCAACACACTGTAACACATTGTAACCCACTGCTAGCGCTAACACACTGTAACCCACTGCTAGTAACAACACACTGTAACCCACTGCTAGTACCAGCACACTGTAACCCACTGCTAGTGCCAACACACTGTAACCCACTGCTAGCACCAACACACTGTAACACACTGTGACCCACTGCTAGCGCTAACACACTGTAACCCACTGCTATCACCAACACACTGTAACCCACTGCTAGTACCAACACACTGTAACCACTGCTAGCACCAACACACTGTAACACACTGCTAGCACCAACACACTGCAACACACTGTAACCCACTGCTAGTGCTAACATACTGTAACCCACTGCTAGCACCAACACACTGTAACACACTGCTAGCACCAGCACACTGTTACCCACTGCCAGCACCAGCACACTGTAACCCACTGCTAGCACCAGCACACTGTAACCCACTGCTCGTGCCAACACACTGTAACCCACTGCTAGCACAAACACACTGTAACACACTGCTAGCACCAGCACACTGTAACCCACTGCTAGTGCTAACATACTGTAACCCACTGCTAGTGCTAACATACTGTAACCCACTGCTAGTGCTCACATCATGGAATATTACGGATCCTTGTTGAGACACTGAAGCAAATCGGGACAGAAACCTGCTCTGAAGAGCAGGGAAGAGTTCCTCAGTAATCAGAGATTCTACAGAAAACTGTCAGCTAGGTTCTGTATTAGTAACAGACACAGAGGCAATATCTGAATATAATTAGCCTTCAAACATGTTCACCACGGTGATGCCACTTTCCTTATTATACAACTGTTAGTGTGTACATGTGCATGATTTTGTGTGTGTACATGCATGCGGGTAGTGGTACGGCCTGTGATGGCAACGCAGTATTCAGGAGATTCGAAGCAATCATCTTTCCCAGAGGGGATTATGGGACTAAAGCCAGAGCGTCCCATTCGGAGAGGATAAAACCTACAGTATTAATCTAGTGGAATAGGCCTGTTCACAGCCCCTCCCCCTTTCTCTCCCTCCCTCCACCCCCACGCCTCCTCACCATTACCAGGCAGAGCACCCACCCACACCCTCCCTCCACCCCCACGCCTCCTCACCATTACCAAGCAGAGCACCCACAGACCCACCCACCCACCCCCCACCCGCCCTCCACCAACCCCCACGCCTCCGCACCATTACCAGGCAGATAGCAGACAGAACACCCATCTCATACACTTGCATAACACATAGTCTCTCTTTCACTTTTCAGTGAAGTTAGGAACCAATATACACAGGCAGTTAGAAAAGCTAAGGCTTTTTCAAGCAGAAATGTTCCTCCTGTAGCACTAAGTTCTGGGACACTGTAAAGTCCACCTCCTCCCAGCTGCCCACTGCACTGAGGCTAGGAAAAACGGTCACCACCGATAAATCCACTATAATTGAGAATTTAAATAAGCATTTTTCTACGGCTGACCATGCTTTCCACCTGGCCACCCCTACCCCAGTCAACAGCCCTGCACCCTCCATAGCAACTCGCCCAAGCCTCCTCCTGCCCGCATCTGCCTGCCCGTCCAGCATCACTACTCTGGACGGTACTGACTTAGAATATGTGGACAACTACAAATACCTAGGTGTCTGGTTAGACTGTAAACTCTCCTTCAGACTCACATTAAGCATCTCTAATCCAAAATTAAATCTAGAATTGGCTTCCTATTTCGCAACAAAGCATCCTTTACTCATGCTGCCAAACATGCCTCGTAAAACTGACTATCCTACTGATCCTCGACTTCGGCAATGTCATTTACAAAATAGCCTCCAACACTCTACTCAACAAATTGGATGCAGTCTATCACAGTGCCATCCGTTTTGTCACCAAAGCCCCATATACTACCCACCACTGCGACATGTATGCTCTCGATGGCTAGCCCTCGCTACTCGTCGCCAAACCCACTGGCTCCAGGTCATCTACAAGTCTCTGCTAGGTAAAGTCCCGCCTTATCTCAGCTCACTGGTCACCATAGCAGCACCCACCTGTAGCACGCACTCCAGCAGGTATATCTCACTGGTCATCCCCAAAGCCAATTCCTACTTTGGACACCTTTCCTTCAGTTCTCTGCTGCCAATGACTGGAACGAACTGCAAAAATCCCTGAAGCTGGAGACACATATCTCCCTCACTAGCTTTAAGCACCAGTTGTCAGAGCAGCTCACAGATCACTGCACCTGTACATAGCCCATATGTAAATAGCCCATCCAACTACCTCATCCCCATACTGTATTTATTTATTTATCTTGCTCCTTTGCACTCCAGTATCTCTAAATGCACATTCATCTTCTGCACATCTACTATTCCAGTGTTTAATTGCTAGATTGTAATTACTTCGCAACCATGGCCTATTTATTGCCTTACCTCCCTTATGTTACCTCATTTGCACACATTGTTTATAGACTTTTTCTACTGTATTATTGACTGTAAGTTTGTTTATTCCATGTGTAACTCTGTTGTTGTATGTGTCGAACTGCTGTGCTTTATCTTGGCCAGGTCGCAGTTGTAAATGAGAACTTGTTCTCAACTAGCCTACCTAGTTAAATAAAGGTGAAATAAAAAATAAATAAATACCCATCCTCCACAGAGCTCTATGTTGTTCATACCCATCCTCCACAGAGCTCTATGTTGTTCATACCCATCCTCCACAGAGCTCTATGCTGTTCATACCCATCCTCCATAGAGCTCTATGTTGTTCATACCCATCCTCCACAGAGCTCTATGTTGTTCACACCCATCCTCCACAGAGCTGTAAACATGGCTATCCTCCACAGAGCTCTATGCTGTTCATACCCATTCTCCACAGAGCTGTAAACATACCTATCCTCCTCCACAGAGCTGTAAACATATATCCTCCACAGAGCTGTCCTCCACAGAGCTCTATGCTGTTCATACCCATCCTCCACAGAGCTGTAAACATACCTATCCTCCACAGAGCTGTAAACATACCTATCCTCCACAGAGCTGTAAACATACCTATCCTCCACAGAGCTGTAAACATACCTATCCTCCACAGAGCTCTATGTTGTTCAGTATCCTCCACAGAGCTCTATGTTGTTCATACCTATCCTCCACAGAGCTGTAAACATACCTATCCTCCACAGAGCTGTAAACATCCTCCACAGAGCTGTAAACATACCTCCTCCACAGATCTATCCTCTCCACAGAGCTCTAGTTGTAAACATACCTATCCTCCACAGAGCTGTAAACATACCTATCCTCCACAGAGCTGTAATACATACCTATCCTCCACAGAGCTGTAAACATACCTATCCTCCACAGAGCTGTAAACATACCTATCCTCCACAGAGCTGTCTACCTATCCTCCACAGAGTGTCATACCTATCCTCCACAGAGCTCTATGTTGTTCATACCTATCCTCCACAGAGCTGTAAACATACCTATCCTCCACAGAGCTGTATACATACCTATCCTCCACAGAGCTGTACATACCATACCTATCCTCCACAGAGCTGTAAACATACCTATCCTCCACAGAGCTGTATACATACCTATCCTCCACAGAGCTGTAAACATCCTCCACCTATCCTCCACAGAGCTGTATACATACCTATCCTCCACAGAGCTGTAGCTGTAAACATACCTATCCTCCACAGAGCTCTGCTGTTGTTCCTCCACAGAGCTCTGTTGTTCATACCTATCCTCCACAGAGCTCTATGTTGTTCATACCTATCCTCCACAGAGCTGTAAACATACAGTGGCAAGAAAAAGTATGTGAACCTTTTTTAAATACCTGGATTTCTGCATAAATTTGTCATAAAATTTGATCTTATCTTCATCTAGGTCCCAACAATAGACAAACACAGTCTGCTTAAACTAATAACACACAAACAATTATATGTTTTCATGTCTTTATTGAACACACTGTGTAAACAGTCACAGAGCAGGGTGGTAAAAGTATGTGAACCCTTGGATTTAATAACTGGTTGACCCTCCTTTGGCAGCAATAACCTCAACCAAACGTTTTCTGTAGTTATGGATCAGACCTGCACAACGGTCAGGAGGAATTTTGGACAATTCCTCTTTACAAAACTGTTTCAGTTCAGCAATATTCTTGGGATGTAGGGTGTGAACTGCTCTCTTGAGGTCAGGACTCTGACTGGGCCACTCCAGAAGGTGTATTTTCTTCTGTTGAAGCCATTCTGTTGTTGATTTACTTCTGTGTTTTGGGTCGTTGTCCTGTTGCATCAATCAACTTCTGTTGAGCTTCAATTGGCGGAGAGAGAGCCTAACATTCTCCTGCAAAATGTCTTGATAAACTTTGGAATTCATTTTTGCGTCGATGATAGCAAGCTGTCCAGGCCCTGAGGCAGCAAAGCAACCCCAAACCATGATGCTCCCTCCACCATTCTTTACAGTTGGGATTAGGTTTTGATGTTGGTGTGTTGTGCCTTTTTTCTCCACACATGGTGTTGTGTGTTCCTTCCAAACAACTCAACTGTAGTTTCATTTGTCCACAGAATATTTTGCCTGTAGCGCTGTGGAACATCCAGGTGCACTTTTGCAAACTTCAGATGTGCAGCAATGGTTTTTTTCGGACAGCAGTGGCTTCTTCCGTGGTGTCCTCCCATGAACACCATTCCTGTTTAGGGTTTTACGTATTGTAGACTAGTCAACAGAGATGTTACCATGTTCCAGAGATTTCTGAAAGTCTTCAGCTGATACTCTAAGATTCTTCTTAACCTCATTGAACATTCTCCTCTGGGCTCTTGCAGTGATTTTGCAGGATGGCCACTCCTAGGGAGAGTAGCAACAGTGCTGAACTTTCTCCATTTATAGACAATTTGTCTTACCGTGGACTGATGAGCATCAAGACTTTTAGAGATACTTTTGTAACCCTTTCCAGCTTTATACAAGTCAACCATTCTAAATCTTAGGTCTTCTGAGATCTGTTTTGTTCGAGGCATGGTTCACATCAGGCAATGCTTCTTGTGATTAGCAAACTCAAATTTAGTGAGTGTTTTTTATAGGGCAGGGCAGCTCAGCTCTAACCAACATCTCCAATCTCGTCTCATTGATTGGACTCCAGGTTAGCTGACTCCTGACTCCAATGAGCTTTTGGAGAAGTCATTAGCCTAGGGGTTCACAAACTTTTTTCAACCTACACTGTGAATGTTTAAATGATGTATTCAATATAGACAAGAAAAATACAATAATTTGTGTGTTATTAGTTTAAGCACACTTTGTTTGTCTATTGTTGTGACTTAGATGAAGATCAGATCAAATTTGATGACCAATTTATGCAGAAATCCAGGTAATTCCAAAGGGTTCACATACTTTTTCTTGCCACTGTACACATCTTCCACAGAGCTGTAAACATGCTCATTCTCCACAGAGCTGTGCTGTTCATATCCATCCTCCACAGAGCTGCTGTTCATATCCATCCTCCACAGAGCTGTGTTGTTCATATCCATCCTCCACAGCGCTGTAAATATACCCATCCTCCACAGAGCTGTAAACATACCTTGCTCTGTGGTGACTTCAAAGTGACAGGACTCCTGTGCCCAGATGTGCAACGTGCCTCTGCTCTACTGTAAAGGCGTCTGAAAGCTTCCCAGCCGAAACAGTTCGGAAGAGATTGTGCATCTATGATGATGACATTTTGTGATGTTTTGGTCTTCGGTGAGGGTTTTTTCAGCTGTTCAGGCACACAACATTTTTTTCTGGAGGCAAGCCGAAGTTCGGGGGCCGATGTCTACGCTACCTTCGTCGATAATTGGTCAACAGTAGAGGTTCTTCAATAAAGTCTTTGTTGTCATTCAACGAGAGACAACTCGTTTTTCATTTAAAAAAAACATTAGTTAGATGTAAAATTGTGGGACTAAGATCTCCTTAGAAAAAACTTCAAAATTAATTGACAGATTTCTTGAGTTATCTTAGATTCATTCTGACTATTTTGAGGAAGTGTATATTGGCTAAGGCGTCTCAAAATGGACAAACAGTACTAGTCGCCGCTTTTTTCTCGTTTATCAAGTGAAGGTTTTTTAAGGGTGTATGCGAGCACACTTAGCTGAGTTCTGCTAGCATGCTGACACCTTAACTCCCAGCCACACAGATGGTGGATTCATTAGGAACACTGTCTAGGCTGGGGCAGTTGTGTCTATGTTAGTTAGTTAGTGAGTTAGTTAGTCTGACAGGCTCCACAGTTCTGATGGATGACAGTATCACCATGCCCAGCTTGCCCTTGCTTTGAGGTGACTTTGAGTGTGTGTTTGTGTGTGCATGCATCCGTGCGTGTCAGGGGGGGTTCGGGTTACTGCAAATATGCACTCTCATTCAGATCAAATAGGCATTCCCAGATCAGATTCCAAGAGGTTTCAGAAACGATCTGTATACAGTGTCATAGAACTATAGAACCGTCATAGAACTGATATGTATACAGTGTCATAGAACCGTCATAGAACTGATATGTATACAGTGTCATAGAACCATAGAACCGTCATAGAACCGATATGTATACAGTGTCATAGAACCATAGAACCGTCATAGAACCGCTATGTATACAGTGTCATAGAACCATAGAACCGTCATAGAACCGATATGTATACAGTGTCATAGAGCCATAGAACCGTCATAGAACCGCTATGTATACAGTGTCATAGAACCATAGAACCGTCATAGAACCGATATGTATACAGTGTCATAGAGCCATAGAACCGTCATAGAACCGATATGTATACAGTGTCAGAACCATAGAACCGTCATAGAACCGATATGTATACAGTGGCATAGAACCATAGAACCGTCATAGAACCGATATGTATACAGTGTCATAGAAGGGTACTAACGGCGTGGTATCTGCTTCAGGATACTTGTATTCATCATTATGCAAACACTGTATTGACGTGAACTAACTTCGCATCAATATAGTTACATGATGCCTCATAGACCGGTATTGGGAATGTTGACTCTTAATATGATGACTGGCAACACCCAAGATTCTGGACGTTTTTCCCGTTCAAGTATTTTTCTAAATGAAAAATCATTCGTAAAAATGTAAATTCAGATGATGAACATACTGTGTTTTTCATACTTTCATACTAGTCTGCACAAAGCCATTTGGATGTGAATTTATTCTGACCTATTTCTTACTAAATAAAAAATAAAAAAATAAATGTTTTATTGCCACATATACTGGATAGGCTCAGTGAAATGTGTTGTTTTACAGGGTCAGCCATAGTAGTATGGCACCCATGGAGCAAATTATGGTTAAGTGCCTTACTCAAGAGCACATTGACAGATTTTATCCTTGTCGGCTCAGGTATTCAAACCACTGACCTTTTGGTTACTGGGCCAACGCTCTAACCTGCTAAACTACCTGCCCACAGCCCAACAGCCTACACAGGGGTTTTCAAATCTTACCCTACGAAGTCCGGACTACTGCTGCTTTTCCGTTCTACTTGATAATTTATGGCACCCATCTGCTGTCCCTAGTCTAAGTCAGTCCCTGATTAGGGGAACAATTTTAAAAAGCAGTGGAACTGGCTTCCGGGTCCAGAGTTGAGTTTGAGAGCTATGAAGACATGATCAGTACAGTAGAACAGATATAATTCTCCTAACTCTGATATACTGTTAGTCATCAGTTGTCATGCAGGTGGAAGTCAACAACATCTCTCTTCTGCCGTGTACAGTAATTCGTGGATGACTCTTCCCCCTGAACTATACCCCCCACAGACCTAATTAAGGGGCTTTCACACCAAATGCTTGTGTCCCCCCCCCGTACTCTGGTGCGTTTCTCCCCTTAGTTCGGTTCGTCTGGACTGGTGTGAACATCATTCATACTCAGATGCTCACACTAAATGACGCACAGCCGTTTCAATTTGTCCCATGGTGCAGTTCGCTGCAGGTGAGAACGAGGTCCGGACCAAACACAGGAAAAGAACCAGGCGCACAATATTATTGGTTGTTTGACTGAAGAGGATGTGATGAAATGCACAAGGTATGTAATGAAATCACGTATGGTATGTGATGAAATCACGAGGTATGTATGTGATGAAATGCAAGAGGTATTGATGAAATTGATGAAATGCACAAGGTATGTGAGGAAATTCACGAGGTCTGTGAGGAAATGCACGAGGTATGTGAGGAAATGCACGAGGTCTGTGAGGAAATGCACGAGGTGCACGAGGTCTGTGAGGAAATGCACGAGGTATGTGAGGAAATTCACGAGGTATGTGAGGAAATGCATGAGGTATGTGATGAAATGCAAGAGGTATTGATGAAATGCACGAGGTATGTGAGGAAAATCACGAGGTATGTGAGGAAATTCACGAGGTCTGTGAGGAAATGCACGAGGTATGTGAGGAAATGCACAAGGTATGTGAGGAAAAATGCACAAGGTATGTGAGGAAATGCACGAGGTATGTGAGGAAATGCACAAGGTATGTGAGGAATGCACAAGGTATGTGAGGAAATGCACAAGGTCTGTGAGGGAATGCCCGAGGTATGTGAGGGAATGCCCGAGGTATGTGATGAAATTCCAGAGGTATGTGTTGAAATGCACGAGGTACGCAATGAAATGCACGAGGTATGTGAGTAGCAGTGCATTTATGAGCGCAGTCAATGCAGATTGGGGAAGACGGGTTTATAGTCCTATCAGGGATATAGACTACTGAATATAGACTATTCATGGTTAGGGAGATGGGGTTATAGTCCTATCAGGGATATAGACTACTGAATATAGACTATTCACATTGCAGTTAGAGCGGCTATTGTAAGCTGATCCTAGATCTGTTCATAAGGTCATATGTGGCTATTGTGCGGTTTCCTCCCACATGTTGTTGGAAGACAACCAATGGTTAAGGTTAGTATTTGGGGACAATAAGCTGATCCTAGATCTGTTCATAAGGTCATATTTTACATGGAGCCAGCCCTTAGGCTACCACTTTGGAAAACCACTCCATTCTGTGTGTTAGTGAGTGATCCTTATAGCCCAACTCAGCCACCAAGCCAACTACTGTTCTGTTCTGTTGTCACCCTGCTTGGCCGAACCCAGGCTCCCTAACCCTTATCACAGCCAGGGACAACAAGGAAAATACCAACACTCCACGTGTAAATACACTACTCATGTGAACAACTTCAACATACTGCTATGTAGCCTACACAGCATCTCAATAATGTGTCTGTCAGACGTTCCCTGCTTCCATTAAAACTAGAGCAGAGATAATCTAGTGCTCCTGTCTCATTATCCTGAGTTAGAACAGTGAATGGGAGAGATCGAGGTGAGTTGGTGAAGTTCTAGACACTCATCATTGAAGCGAATCAACTGGGAAATCAGTTTGGATGTCAGGCTACTGAAGTTCTGCCTACACACTGTACCCAAGGAAGATATGAGGGAACAGTATAAACGTCAGTCTGACAGACCCTGCTTCCAAATAAACTAGATCTATAGTGCAAAGATAGTCAAGTGCTTCAACATCATTATCCTAACTTTGCCCATTGAATAGAAGTGATCTGGGTGAGTCTCTGAAGCTCTCTTTGAGCAGCTTTCCTTCACCAATTGTTTGTCTGACTGGGTCAAGAGTGCCGGCTTCCTCTTCACGGGTCAAAACCCTGGAGAATAACATAGAATCCTGTGTATTAAAGCAGCAGCACTATACAGGCCAATGGTAGACCACACAGTCACTGATACAGAAACAAATACGTTTTGATCTGCCTACCTATTTATCCCATATACTCCCTTCCGCCATTGTACCCTTGAGCACGGCACTTTGCTCCAGGGGGCGTTGCTCGGCAGTGTGTCAGGTTGGGTACTATGACAGCAATAAATAAAGCATATCCATGCAAATGGACCAACAAAGCAAATATTGTATTGTATTCTAACTCAATGTGGATCCCTCTACCTCAGATTGAGCAGGTTGTCTCCCCTGACACATTTATACAGATCTAAATACCCAGAACTCCCAGGGTTAAAGCACTGGGCCTTGAGGCTCAATGTAAGCTATTAAGAAGTGTGAAGGAGGGATATCCCCTTGGCAGCGAATCTGGCAACCCCACCCACAGCTCCTCTCCCACCGGGAACTCTGCCTACACATAGTGTATTAGCTAGGCTATATCATAATCACGTCTTATCCCTGTGTTGGCTGACGGAACTGTGACTACTTTAATGTGTGGTTTAAGCTACACCTCTTTGAACCGAAGAAAGAGACACATGTTCACATCCAGCGACGCGAATGAGCTTTTGGCAGAGGCTGTAGGTGGGCACGAATAGCATGATACATCGCCATAGTCGCTTTGGCTTGAGAAATACTTGACATAACACAGCCACGTGTCTCAAAAAAAAACTGTCTTGACTTTTCGCTCCATAAAACCGAACATTTGAACCTAAATTATGACCAAAAAAAAGGTCAATGACAATATCGCAACATCTTACCAATTACGTTTAAACAGCGGGGAAACAACATTTGTTTCTCCGAGAAATACCTTAAGGAGCTACTGTATTGCCTTGTCGAGGCTACTGAATGACCCATTTCTGTGACAAATGATGAAGTCTAGCTTGCGAATGCCACAATTGGAGAACATCTCTCTTACTCTTTCAATGCTGACCTCTTAATACAAAACACGGAGTTTTTTCAAAACAAATTACACTGTTGAACTCTTTTTTTTTTACAGCGTTTCTACAAACAAACTTTAAAATCTCTCAACGTTTCTGTGTTGTTTTTGTCGGGATGTTGCCTGTTTGTAGAATGAGCGCCCCAGCGCTGTCCAGGGTTCTGAAACCGACCACACGTAACGCGCGCTCATTAGAACAGGTAACAGAGTCGGTAAGCGGCTTTATCACTGAGTTAAAACGGGACGTTTCCCGAAGCTAAATATTTACTCTGTCTTAAAAACAATATAATGTGAATTGATACCGACGTAAAAGTGAATTTATGTTGACCAAACTACAGAATACTGCATTGGAAGTGATTAAGATAGATTTTACAAACCTATATTTACAACCACATTGTTTAATATTTTCATCCGAAACTCGGCTCGGTCGTCAGACATAAACACTTATTTTAATTAATTGAATAACATAGCATTTATCTAAACTGAATTAAATCGTTCAGCAACCTACCTGAAGTTGTTTTTAGAGGACCGTTGTCGGTTCAGGACTGGAAAATATCAGCTTTTAGTTCCTACTGTCGCCTCGTTTCAAACGGACTGCCCTCTGAGGAATCTCACAGCCACGCCCCGCCCATTAATGCTATATGGGATCCTTGGGACGTCACTACCTAAACTCTAATTCTGACTTTAACCCCTACCATAAGCCTAACCACAACCCTTACATAACCCTAACCTTAACCCTTACCTGTACAATTTTAAATGTCAACTTCAATGGGGTGGCGTTAGAGTTGGGACATCCCAAGGATCCAATTTTAGATGCGAAATTTATTTTTTAAATTTTTTAATTTGACCTTTATTTAACCAGGTAGGCAAGTTGAGAACAAGTTCTCATTTACAATTGCGACCTGGCCAAGATAAAGCAAAGCAGTTTGACAGATACAACGACACAGAGTTACACATAGAGTAAAACAAACATACAGTCAATAATACAGTATAAACAAGTCTATATACAATGTGAGCAAATGATGTCAGAAGGGAGGTAAAGGCAAAAAAGGCCATGGTGGCAAAGTAAATACAATATAGCAAGTAAAACACTGGAATGGTAGTTTTGCAATGGAAGAATGTGCAAAGTAGAAATAAAAATAATGGGGTGCAAAGGAGCAAAATAAATAAATAAATAAAAATTAAATACAGTTGGGAAAGAGGTAGTTGTTTGGGCTAAATTATAGGTGGGCTATGTACAGGTGCAGTAATCTGTGAGCTGCTCTGACAGTTGGTGCTTAAAGCTAGTGAGGGAGATAAGTGTTTCCAGTTTCAGAGATTTTTGTAGTTCGTTCCAGTCATTGGCAGCAGAGAACTGGAAGGAGATGTATTTCCGTCGAATACCCGGAGGCAAATGCCACGTTCAGAACAACTGAGAACTTGGAAACGTCAGATTTCCGACTTCTGCGTGTTCAAGACAACTGAGTCCTCGGGGAAAAAAACTATCCTTGACTGAGAAAACTCGTTTTGAACGGTCATCCAACTCGAATTCCAACTCGCGATCTCGGGTCTCTTTCTAGATCTCCAACTTTCCGACCTGAATATCCCTGAAGTCATGACTTGACCTCATATTTTTCAGAATTCCAAGTTGTCTTGAACACACCATATGTGATTAATTTCAATTTGGGTGATTGGCTGAGGGATGTTGGGTGCGTGACGTCCCTCTTAGCCCTTACCAAAACACAAAAGGTGGCGGTCAATTTCTCTCGCCTCGAGCTGGTCGTCAGTAGATACCACAACCAGAAAGTCATAAACCAGGCCTATTTTTTTTACAATTGCTCTTCTTAAAATGTGATTTTTTCAACCTAAACCCATCCTTAACCACACTATTTTTTTTCTTCACAAATCTTTATGATATAGTCCATTTTGACTTTGTGGTAACTAGTGGAAACCGTTGGATCTGAGACCAGTAGCTTCAATCAATCAACTTTATTTCTAAAGCCCTTCTTACATCAGCTGATGTCACAAAGTGCTGTGCAGAAACCAAGCCTAAGATCCAAACAGCAAGCAATACAGGTGTAGAAGCACGTGGCTAGGAAAAACTGCCTAGAACCTAGGAAGAAACCTATTGAGGAACCAGGCTACGAGGGTGGCCAGTCCTCTTCTGGAGATCATAACAGAACATGGCCAAGATGTTCAAATCTTCATAGATGACCAGCCGGGTCATATAATAATAATCACAGTGGTTGTAGAGGGTGCAACAGGTCAGCACGTCAGGAGTAAATGTCAGTTGGCTTTTCATAGCCGATCATTCAGAGTATCTCTTCCGCTCCTGCTGTCTCTAGAGAGTTGAAAACAGCAGGTCTGGGACAAGGTAGCACGTCCGGTGAACAGGTTAGGGTTCCATAGCCGCAGACAGAACAGTTAAAACTGGAGCAGCAGCACGACCAGGTGGACTGGGGACAGCAAGGAGTCATCAGGCCAGATAGAGAGAGAGAGAGAGAGAGAGAGCATACTTAAATTCACACAGGACACTGGATAAGACAGGATAAATACTCCAGATATAACAGACTGACCCTAGTCCCCCGCCACCTGAACTATTGCAGCATAAACACTGGAGGCTGAGACAGGAAGGGCTGGGAAACACTGTGGCCCATCCGACGATACCCCCGGACAGGGCCAAACAGGCAGGGTATAACCCCACCCACTTTGCCAGGGTGCCAACCCGGACAGGAAGATCAAGTCAGTGACTCAACCCACTCAAGTGATGCACCCCTCCTAGGGACGGAATGGAAGAGCACCAGTAAGCCAGTGACTCAGCCCTGTAGTAGGGTTAGAGGCAGAGAATCGCAGTGGAAAGAGGGGAACCGGCCAGGCAGAGACATCAAGGGCGGTTCGTTGCTCCAGAGCCTTTCCGTTCACCTTCCCACTCCTGGGCCAGACTACACTCAATCATATGACCCACTGAAGAGATGAGTCTTCAATAAAGACTTAAAGGTCGAGACCGAGTTTGCGTCTCTCAGATGGGTAGGAAGACCATTCCATAAAAATGGAGCTCTATAGGAGAAAGCCCTGCCTCCAGCTGTTTGCTTAGAATTTCTATGGACAGTAAGGAGGCCTGTGTCTTGTGACCGTGGCGTACGTGTAGGTATGTACTGCAGGACCAAATCGGAAATATACAGTTGAAGTCGGAAGTTTACATACACTTAGGTTGGAGTCTTTAAAATGAGTTTTTCAACGACTCCACAAATTTCTTGTTAACAAACTATAGTTTGGGCAAGTCAGTTACAGACACATGATTTAACTTATAATTCACTGTATCACAATTCCAGTGGGTCAGAAGTTTATATACACTAAGTTGACTGTGCCTTTAAACAGCTTGGAAAATTCCAGAAAATGATGTCATGGCTATAAATGCTTCTGATAGGCTAATTGACATAATTTGAGTCAATTGGAGGTGTACCTGTGGATGCGTTTCAAGGCCTACCTTCAAATTCAGTGCCTCTTTGCTTGACATCCTGGGAAAATCAAAAGAAATCAGCCAAGACCTCAGAAAAAAATGGAACACCTCCACAAGTCTGGTTCATCCTTGGGAGCAATTTCCAAAAGCCTGAAGGTACCATGTTCATCTGTACACACAATAGTACGCAAGTATAAACACCATGGGACCACGCAGCCGTCACTCCGCTCAGAAAGGAGACACGTTCTGTCTCCTAGAGATGAACGTACTTTGGTGCGAAAAGTGCAAATCAATCCCAGAACAACGGCAAAGGACCTTGTGAAGATGCTGGAGGAAACAGGTACAAAAGTATCTATATCCACAGTAAAACGAGTCCAATATCGACGTAACCCGAAAGGCCGCTCAGCAAGGAAGAAGCCACTGCTCCAAAACCGCCATAAATATGCCAGACTACGGTTTGCAACTGCACATGGGGGGCAAAGATTGTACTTTTTGTTGAAATGTCCTCTGGTCTGATGAAACTAAAATATACTGTTTCGCCATAATGACCATCTTTATGTTTGGTGGAAAGAGGACTTCCAAAGTTGTGGCAAAATGGCTTAAAGACAACAAAGTCAAGGTATTGGAGTGGCCATCACAAAGCCCGACCTCAATCCTATAGAAACTTTGTGGGCAGAATTGAAATAGGGTGTGTGATCAAGGAGGCCTACAAACCTGACTCAGTTACACCAGCTCTGTCAGGAGGAATGGGCCAAAAATCACCCAACTTATTTTGGGAAGCTTGTGGAGGGCTACCCAAAATGTTTGACCGAAGATAAACAATTTAAAGGCAATGCTACCAAATACTAACTGAATGTTTGTAAACTTGTAACCCACTGGAAATGTGATGAAAGAAATAAAAGCTGAAATAAATAATTCTCTCTACTATTAATCTGACATTTCACATTCTTAAAATAAAGTGGTGATCCTAACTGACCTAAAACAGGGAATGTTTACTAGGATTAAATGTCAGGAATTGTGAAAAACAGAGTTAAAATTTATTTGGCTAAGGTGTATGTAAACTTCCGAAATCAACTGTATATAATTCTCATCAATCAGCCGCTCTCCTCTCCACAGCGCTCTCCTCTCCACTCCTCTCCACTCAGCCCTAGCCTTAACAGGAAGCCAGTGTAGGCAGGATAGCACTGGAGTAATATGATCACATTTTTTGGTTCTAGTCAGAATTCTAGCAGCCATGTTTAGCACTAACTGAAGTTAATTCAGTGCTTTATCCGGGTAGCCAGGAAGTTGAGCATTGCGGAAGTCTAACCTAGAAGTGACAAAATAATGGATTCATTTTTGGACAGAAAGTTTCTCATTTTTGCAATGTTACGTAGATGGGAAAAAATATGTCCTTGAAACAGTCTTGATATGTTCGTCAAAAGAGAGATCAGGGTCAAGAGTAACGCAGAGGTATTTCACAGTTCTTTTTGAGACGACTATGCAACCATCAAGATGAATTGTCAGATCCGACAGCAGATCTCTTTGTTACTTGGGACCTAGAACTAGCATCTATGTTTTGCCCGAGTTTAAAAGTAGAACATTTGCCACCATCCACTTCGTTATGTCTGAAACACAGGCTTCAGGGAGGGCAATTTTGGAGCTTCACCACGTTTCATTGAAATGTACAGCTGTGTGTCATCCGCGTAGCTGCGAACGTTAACATTATGCTTCCGAATGACATCACCAAGCGGTAAAATATATAGTGAAAACAATAGTGGTTCTAAAACGGAGCTTTGAGGAACACTGACATTTACAGTTGATTTGTCAGAGGACAAATCATCTACAGAGACAAACTGATATCTTTCCGACAGATAAGCTCTAAACCAGGCCAGAACTTGTCCGTGTAGACCAATTTAGGTTTCCAATCTCTCCAAAGAATGTGGTGAACAATGGTATCAAAAGCAGCACTAAGGTCTAGGAGCACGAGGACAGATGCAGTGCCTTGGTCTGACGCAATTAAAAGGTAATTTACCACCTTCACAAGTGCCGTCTCAGTGCAATGATGGTGTCTAAAACCAGACTGAATTATTTTGTATACATTGTTTGTCTTTAGGAAGGCAGTGAGTTGCTGCCTTCCTTTTCAAAACCCTTTGAGAGGAATGGAAGATTCGATATAGGCCAATAGTTTTTAAAATATTTTCTGGATCAAGGTTTGGCTTTTTGAGAGAGGCTTTATTACTTCCACTTTAAGTGAGTTTGGTCCACATCCGGTGGATAGAGAGCCATTTATTATGTTCAACATAGGAGGGCCAAGCACAGGAAGCAGCTCTTTCAGTAGTTTAGTTGGAATAGGTTCCAGTATGCAGCTTGAAGGTTTAGAGGTCATGATTATTTTCATCAATGTGTCAAGAGATATAGTATTAAAAAACTTGAGTGTCTCTCTTGATCCTAGGTCCTGGCAGAGTTGTACAGACTCGGGACAACTGAGCTTTGGAGGAAAACTCAGATTCAAAGAGGATACCATAATTTGCTTTCTAATGATCATGATCTTTTCGTTAAAGAAGTTCATGAATGTATCACTGCTGAAGTGAAAGCCATCCTCTCTTGGGGAATGCTTCTTTTTAGTTAACTTTGTGACAGTATCAAAAATACATTTGGATTGTTCTTATTTTCCTCAATTAAGTTGAAAAAATAGGATGATCGAGCAGCATTGAGGGCTCTTCGATACTGTACGGTACTGTGTTTCCAAGCTAGTCGGAAGACTTCCAGTTTGGTGTAGTGCGATTTTTGTTCCAATTTTCTGGAAGCTTGCTTCAGGGCTCAGGTATTTTCTGTATACCAGGGAGCTAGTTTCTTATGACAAATGTGTTTTGTTTTTAGGGGTGCAACTGCGTCTAGGGTATTACGCAAGGTTACATTTACATCCCCCGTTAGGTGGTTAACTGATTTTTGTACTCTGACGTCCTTGGGTAGGTGGAGGGAGTCTGGAAGGGCATCTAGGAATCTTTGGGTTGTCTGAGAATTTATAGCACGGCTTTTGATGATCCTTGGTTGGGGTCTGAGCAGATTATTTGTTGCGATTGCAAACATAATAAAATGGTGGTCTGATATTCCAGGATTATTCCAGGATTATGAGGAAAAACATTAAGATCCACAACATTTATTCCACGGGACAATACTAGGTCCAGAGTATGACTGTGGCAGTGAGTAGGTCCGTAGACATGTTGGACAAAACCCACTGAGTCGATGATGGCTCCGAAAGCCTTTTGGAGTGGGTCTGTGGACTTTTCCATGTGAACATTAAAGTCACCAAAAATGTGAATATTATCTGCCATCACTATAAAGTCCAATAGGATTTCAGGGAACTCAGCGAAGAATGCTATATATGGCCCAGGATGCCTGGAAACAGTAGCTATAAAAAGTGATTGAGTGTGCTCCATAGATTTCATGACTAGAAGCTCAAAAAACGAAAACGCAGTCGATTTTTTGTGGGGGAAATTGAAATTTGCTATTGTGAATGTTAACAACACCTCCGCCTTTGCGGGATGCGTGGGGGATGTGGTCACTAGTGTAACCAGGAGGTTGGGCCTCATTTAACACAGTCAATTCATCAGGCTTAGTAACCACCAACTTCAATGAAAATTAACATAAAATGTAAATACGAATGTGACATTCCTGCACCCAAATAACCTTAACCTAATTCTCCTAACTTGCTACGTTAATTCTCCTAACCTGCTGCTTAAATTCTCCTATCCTGCTACGAAAAGTCAAATCGGACATTCATTTGGCAAAAGCTGGATTCCATAACCCTTCCACCCTCATCCAAGATGGCCACGCCCTATGACATCACAATACCTTTATTAAAGGAGAGTCTCATGTGGTGCTTTTATTGCCGCATTCACGTTCTAGTCGGAACTAGGAAACTCAGAAATGTTCGACTTGCTAACTGGTTGAACGCAGCACGTGTATAACTACAACCAGTTAGTTAGCAAGTCAGAAATGTCAGAGTTTCCTAGTTCTGACTAGCACTTGAACTCAGTATAGGACAACTGGGAACTCTGGAAACGAGGTCAAATCATGACGTCAGTCGTCTTCGGGTTGGAAAGTCTGAGCTCTAGAAAGAGGCCAGAGTTCCCGACTTGGAATTCCAAGTTGGATGACTGTTCAACATTTTTTTCCCCCAGTCGGAGCTTGTTTTTTCCAGAGTTCCCAGTTGTCTTGAACGCACTGATGTTGGAAGTCAGAGATTTCCGAGTTCCGAGTTATTATAAACACGGCAATAGAGTGAGTTTTAGTCTGTTGTTAGTGGTTACCGATAAGCAGGCGAAAAGAGGAATGGGAGATGACTGCTTTATCACGGGGAGCAGCTTTGATGGTCCAACTAGTAGGGTTGTTTAGAAGAAATAATAAAATATGATTTGAAGCTACTTGAGTTCCTGTGAGTACCTGTGACCTATAGGCTGGAGTGTCAGCAATGACAATGCTACTACATCTGCGTGGAAATGTTAACTGAACCTGGTTTTCAAAACTGTCCTTGCTTACATTGCATCACATCATGTTGACCACCCACTGGGGACTGGCTCTGTGGTGCTGTCGTCCTCTAGCAAGGTGTTCTAGGTCTCCATGAAGAGAACTAGGTCTCTGTGGCATAATGCTGGAGAGTTAGTTAGAGAGTAAAGAAATGGAGAGGCTACTCACCCTCCCTCTCTCTCTCTCTCTCTCTCTCGATCTCTTCCTTTTTCTCTCTCTCTCTCTCTCTCTCTCTCTCACTCTCTCCCTCTCTCCCTCTCTCTCTCTCTCTCTCTCTCTCTCTGTCTCTCTCTCTCTCTCTCTCTCTCTCTCTCTCTCTCTCTCTCTCTCTCTCTCTCTCTCTCTCTCTCTCTCTCTCTCTCTCTCTCTCTCTGTCTCTCTCTCTCTCTCTCTCTCTCTCTCTCTCTCTCTCTCTCTCTCTCTCTCTCTCTCTCTCTCTCTCTCTCTCTCTCTCTCTCTCTCTCTCTCTCTCTCGACTATGTTGTGCGTTAGTGTGTGTAACAGACTTGTAATGTTGATGTTGTGCTGTGTTTCCATCGGATCAATCAGGCTTTAATTGTAGAGAGCATATATTCTAGTCTAGGGATGGGGCATGGGAGACGCTAAGAGCTTAGAGGAAAGGAAACGCTAAAAGGGAGGACACTGACAGGAGACGAGGAAAGGAAACACTATAAACAATAATGAGACACAACCCTTTATCTAACTAGGTTGAGGCAGCCCTATATCTAGCTAGGTTGAGACAGCCCTTTATATAGCGAGAGTGAGCGTCCATGCCAATAACCAATATGAATAAACAGCCTAAACAACTTACATACCACCTGTTCTGCTGTGCCCTAATATGGTGAACTCCTGTGTCTGTCTGATGAGTCTACTCATCCATTTCAGAGAGGCTCACTGCGTCACACTCACAGCGGGAACATAAATGTACCCTACACCCAGCAATTAATTAATCTCTCTCTCTCTCTTCTTTCCCTCGCTCACTCTCTCAAATCAGTCTCTTTCTCTCTCTCGCACTCTATCTCAATCAGTCTCTCTCTCCCTCTATCTGTGGATCTCTCTCCCTTTCTCCCCCTATCTGTGGATCTCTCTCTCCCTCTCTATCTGTGGATCTCTCTCTCTCTTCCTCCCCCTGTCTGTGGATCTCTCTCTCCCTCTATCTGTGGATCTCTCTCTCTCTTTCTCCCCCTATCTGTGGATCTCTCTCTCCTCTCTATCTGTGGATCTCTCTCTCCCTCTATCTGTGGATCTCTCTCTCTTTCTCCCCTGTCTGTGGATCTCTCTCTCTCTTCCTCCCCTGTCTGTTTCTCTCTCTCCCTCTCTATCTGTGGATCTCTCTCTTTCTCCCCTATCTGTGGATCTCTCTCTCCCTCTCTATCTGTGGATCTCTCTCTCCCTCTATCTGTGGATCTCTCTCTCCCTCTCTATCTGTGGATCTCTCTCTCCCTCTATCTGTGGATCTCTCTCTCCTCTCTATCTGTGGATCTCTCTCTTTTCTCCCCCTATCTGTGGATCTCTCTCTCCCTCTCTATCTGTGGATCTCTCTCTCCCTCTATCTGTGGATCTCTCTCTCTCTATCTATGGATCTCTCTCTCTCAATTCAATTCCATTCAATTCAAGGGGCTTTATTGGCTTGGGAAACATATGTTAACATTGCCAAAGCAAGTGAGGTAGATAATATACAAAAGTGAAATAAACAATAAATGTGAACAGTAAACATTACACTCAAAGAAGCTCAAAAAGAATAAAGACATTACAAATGTCATATTATGTATATATATATACAGTGTTATAATGATGTACAAATGGTTAAAGTATAAAAGACACTGTGTTTGGAGAAAGGTTTTTTTTCTTGTTTATATTTCCCATTTGAGTCCATGAGGAGAACAATCTGTGTCTTGTGTTTGTCCTCAGTGGGTGTGGGGGGGTTGTCAGGAAGGCTATCAGGGTGGCTCAGAGGGGGTGAGAGCCCCTGGGCTTGGGGTTCTTCATTTGTCTGTTCTGCTGTGATGTCGACGCTATGGTCAGGGTCTGGTGTGGACTGTTCTGCTGTGGTGTCGAGACTTTTGTCGGGAACTGAGGTGGGATGGTCTGCTAGCTTCTCTGCGGGGGTGGCCACCTCTCTAGTGGGTTGTTCTCTGTCACACGCCATCTCCTTCAACCTCTCCTCCAGCAGTCTGATCCTCTCCTCTAGTGGTCTGTTCTTCTCCTGCGCTTGCTTTTTATATTGTTGAGGTTGTCTCACTCCAGAGAGCAGATATGTAGCTCTCCGGGTCTGGTTAAGGGGGTGTTGTTGTGCTGGACTGTTGTCTGGGTCTGTGCTGACTGGAGTGTAATCACCTGCTGTTCCAGCTCCACATGCCTTACCTACAACTGGGTCAATGTATCCTTCATTTCAATGAGGGATTAGTACCCTGTGCTGGGAGGTTGACTTTCTGCTTGGGGTTGCTCGTCTGTGGGGTTATATAATGAAGAGGTCTGGTGTGACCCGCTCGGGGTGGGGGATATCTTTCTCAAGGGAGAGCTTCTCCTGCTTGGCTAATTCTTTGATTAGGTGGAAGTCCATCTGAAACCTTTTGGGGTTACCCTGTACCATTACTGTTCTGGACTTATAGAGGTTTATATTAGCTGACTCTGAGTCCTCGTTGTCTAGTATCCTGAGTTTACACCCCTCATTAACACCCCCTTTCTTAACAAAGGGGTAGTGAGCTAATATTGAGTATGTGTGCCATGCCAGGGGATGGTTTGTGTGGAAGATGAGGTTGCTGATGTTCCCATTTTTATAATAGTCAGCAAAAAGTGTCTCTTGATTTTCCATAAGGAGCTTCATTTTGTGATCTTTTCTTGACTTATCATTCTTTACATACACAGGGTACTGTATTTTAATTACCTCTGAACAGCGGGAGGCAGCTTCTAAGGCCTCTCCATTTGGTTGGAGTAGAATGTTCCACTCTCCTGCCATTGTTGTGCTAAATGACTTTGCCACCTCTCACTTGACACGTCAGTGCTAATTGAAGTAATGTATTTTTCTTCTTGGCTTTTGGAAATAAAATATAGCTTCAGACTAAACATTACTCACTCAGTTTTAGGTTGTTTTCCAGAGCCTTTGCTGTATAGCGTTGGAATAATAATCGTTGGTAGTTGTAAGCCTTCCAGGTGATTCTGTAATTCGGTTCAAAATCAGGTTGTAGGTTTTGAGTTTTGATTTGGAGTGAATGTTATGTTGTAGAGGGTAGCATCCCATATTAGTTCCTGACAAAATATCAAAGTTTATCTAAATCTATCTTTTTTAAAGAAAATACTGAAAAATGCAAGAGCTCATCTGATCATGACCTCCACTGTGCTCTCTCTCTCTCTCTCTCTCTCTATCTGTGGATCTCTCTCCCCCAACTCTCTCCCCCCCTATATCTGTGGATCTCTCTCTCTATCTGTGGGTCTCTCTCTCTCTCCCTCTCTATCTGTGGATCTCTCTCTCTATCTGTGGGTCTCTCTCTCTCTCCCTCTCTATCTGTGGATCTCTCTCTGTCTGTGGGTCTCTCTCTCTCCCTCTCTATCTGTGGATCTCTCTCTATCTGTGGGTCTCTCTCTCTCTCCCTCTCTATCTGTGGATCTCTCTCTCTCCCTCTCTATCTGTGGATCTCTCTCCCCTCTCTATCTGTGGATCTCTCTCCCCTCTCTATCTGTGGATCTCTCTCCCCCTCTATCTGTGGATCTCTCTCCCCTCTCTATCTGTGGATCTCTCTCCCCCTCTATCTGTGGATCTCTCTCTCTCTATCTGTGGATCTCTCTCTCCCCCTCTATCTGTGGATCTCTCTCCCCCTCTATCTGTGGATCTCTCTCCCCCTCCCCCTCTATCTGTGGATCTCTCTCTCTATCTGTGGATCTCTCTCTCTCCATCTGTGGATCTCTCTCCCCCTCTATCTGTGGGTCTCTCTCTCTCTCCCTCTCTATCTGTGGGTCTCTCTCTCTCCCTCTCTATCTGTGGATCTCTCTCTCCCCCTCTCGCTCCCTCTCTATCTGTGGGTCTCTCTCGCTCCCTCTCTATCTGTGGGTCTCTCTCGCTCCCTCTCTATCTGTGGGTCTCTCTCTCCCCTCCCTCTCTATCTGTGGATCTCTCTCCCCTCCCTCTCTATCTGTGGATCTCTCCCTCCCTCTCCCCCTCTCCATCTGTGGATCTCTCCCCCCCCTCTCCATCTGTGGATCTCTCTTTTTCTCTCTCAATCTTTTATGATCTTACTTTATCGATCTGTTCATGTTATTTTTCTGACCGTCCAGTTCTTGAGTGGTTTATCTCATGTGGTTCTCAGGGTTTTGACCAAATAGTTTACAGCTTGTGTCAGAATTGACCAGAATGGACTTTTCATAGCAGGTTAGGAGAATTTACTCAGCAGGTTTGGATAATTAACGTAACAGGTTAGGAGTATTAGGTTAATATTAGGAAAAAGGTTGGGGTTAGGAATAGCTAAAATACGAAGAAAAAAAAAGAATCTACTTCTGATGTCAATTTGATATAAGCTGTGTTCTATCTACCCATGACCTTTATATGTGGCAACCAGTGTGTTGTGAGATGTGTTTTCTGTGATTGATTGATTTAGGCTACTTATCTGTGCTGTGAGTCAGTCACCACTGGATAGAGCAGGGTTATCTAGGAGAGAAAGTCATGAGTCTGTCACCACTGGATAGAGCAGGGTTATCTAGGAGAGAAAGTCATGAGTCTGTCACCACTGGATAGAGCAGGGTTATCTAGGAGAGAAAGGGAACGAAACGGTAGACTGGGGAGGAGGACAAGGGACGAGAGTACCGGAGTGTGACGAGTAAATGTGATGTGTGTGTGTGTGTGTGTGTGTGTGTGTGTCTGTGTGTGTGTCTGTGTGTGTCTATGTGTGTGTGTGTGTGTACACACAAGTACTGTATGCATTTCAGTGGCGGTCCGAGTGGTTAAGAGTGTGTTTTTTAGCTGAGTGAGAGTCGTAGAGTGTGTGTCAGGGTGTTTCTACAACAGAGAGAAACGATGTGACATGGCTGAGTAGCCACATGGCAGTGATACATAGTCTGTGTTTCAGTGTTTGCTGGTGTCCTATCTACATAAACAAACACATCTGTCTGTTTACCTAGTGATCCTGGGTGACCCACTGATTACTAATACAGTAGCTATGTTCTCTGACCTTCACTCAGAGGTACACACAGGTTAGCCTTCTGATCTGAACGACCTTCACTCAGAGGTACACACAGGTTAGCCTTCTGATCTGAACGACCTTCACTCAGAGGTACACACAGGTTAGCCTTCTGATCTGAACGACCTTCACTCAGAGGTACACACAGGTTAGCCTTCTGATCTGAACGACCTTCACTCAGAGGTACACACAGGTTATCTATCTGATCGAAGTTTTCAATTTAGCTCATATATCCTGACGGACTCAGTCATTGTCTAATCTGTATGTGCGGTGGAGGTGGATGCTATTGGTTGGGGGATGAGTTCCAATAATTACAAGAGAGCTTTGAGTGTGAGAAAAGTGTCAAAACGTAGATTCTAATGACACTATTCTCCTCTAGCTGCCATATAAACCTCATAGGATACCATAGTTGCACCAGTGCGTGTGCATTTGTGTGTTTGTGTTTAGAACCAGGCTAGTGTTCAGAATACTGATTCTGCACGGTTGAGTCAGAGATACATGTATCACAGTGGACTAATCCATGCATGTCATAGAGCTAGATTAAAGATTTAAAATGCCTTGCCATTTCACCTGAACCGAATACCTTATCCAAAATGAAATGTCTCATATCTTCTCAAGCCTGGTTCTCATTACTCCGTCCGGATCGGGAAAATCACATTTTATTGATTGCTGTATATATGTTCCATTGATGCCTCTGATGTTCCAACAATAACAGTTATTTATTGATCACGGACACCTAAGTCGATGGTGGATTGTCATGATTTACAAGCAGTATTAGGTACTGGAGGCAAGGTGTTTCTTCGTGATGATTCCACAGTGCTGAACACATACTAAAGCATAGATCACTAACACAGTCCAGGGCTCTGTACCAAGTGCCACCTTATTCCCTACATAGTGCACTAATTTTGTCCAAAGCCCTATCTTTCTAAGGGTTTAACCAAGCAGTGAATGTACAATAAATATGAAGCTACTATGTCACATTTATGTTGTCTCTAATAGACATGTGACATGCCTTGTAAATACGAGCCAATAGAAAACTACTTAATATCCGCTAGCTGGGGCCAATAAACCTTTTAGTTTCCTTTATTTAAATAAGCTAAGTCATTGAGAACACATTCTCTTTTACAACAATACTATCTGACCACGATAGAGCATGTCATGTATGCATTAGAATGGATGGCTGAGGTACTGATCTGTTTGCAGTCTATGTGAGAGTTACCTTCGTCATAATGAGACCATAACATCCCCTATAGAGCTATTCTAAGTGATATACTATACAACACATGACCCAGTGCATGCAGGACCTGGTTCATTAGGAGGGTAATGGAGAAAACAGAGGCCCACTGATTTCAGGAAGAGAGTCTGCTGCTGCCATTGGTTTGGTATGAGACTAAGGCTACATTCAGACAGCCAACCCAATTCTGATCTTTTCCCCGACTAATTGGTCTTTCGACCAATCCCATCAGATCTTTTCACATCAGATCTTTTTCTGAGCTGATCTGATTGGCCAAAAGACCAATTGATGGAGCAAAATAAGATCAGAATTGGTCTGAATGTCTAAACGCAGTCTAATTGCTTCCTGATGTATTGAGTGTCGCTGTGTATTCAGAGAGGCTCTGCATGCTATAGAGCAGTTTCCTAATTCACTAGACTGGAGGGCTGTAGTGTATAAACCTCCACCCGGTTAGACTGGAGGGCTGTAGTGTATAAACCTCCACCCTGTTAGATTGGAGGGCTGTAGTGTATAAACCTCCACCCAGTTAGACTGGAGGGCTGTAGTGTATAAACCTCCACCCTGTTAGACTGGAGGGCTGTAGTGTATAAACCTCCACCCTGTTAGACTTGAGGGCTGTAGTGTATAAACCTCCACCCTGTTAGACTGGAGGGCTGTAGTGTATAAACCTCCACCCTGTTAGACTGGAGGGCTGTAGTGTATAAACCTCCACCCTGTTAGACTGGAGGGCTGTAGTGTATAAACCTCCACCCTGTTAGATTGGCGGGCTGTAGTGTATAAACCTCCACCCTGTTAGACTGGAGGGCTGTAGTGTATAAACCTCCACCCTGTTAGACTGGAGGGCTGTAGTGTATAAACCTCCACCCTGTTAGACTGGAGGGCTGTAGTGTATAAACCTCCACCCTGTTAGACTGCAGCACCATGTGGCTGGTGAACCAATCCTAATCTAGAAACAAAAGAGCTGGAGGAAGCAGTCATCTGCAACTGAAAAATGGTGGAATATTAATTAGCATTAGTGTTACAATCATGATTATAGGTTGTTGTCAGTAATGGCTACTGACGCTAGCATAATAGAATTTACATTTCAAACAAATGTGTCAATCAGACAATACACTTAACCTAAATGCAATCTATACAGCTATACGATTTTCCATGTGGCCAATGGTCAAATATACAGTATATTGCTTGTGAAATCCCAGCACATCTATACCTTGGGGTGATACACAGTAACAGAGAGGTACTACTCCTGCACGGCAGGTAATCACCATGTCAACAATATCCTGCTAGCAGCTGAACTCATGACCCCTTTATTTTGTGAATCTGTTACACTAAGATTGCTCTCCTCCTCAAGCGTTCGGGGCATCCAATCCCAGTGGGAATGCCCACAGGGACACTTGGAACACACACACACACACACACACACACACACACGCTGCCTCGGTACACATTGAGGATCATGTCAGATCCATACATACAGGAGAACAGGGACGTTGGGAATGATTGTCCACATGCTGCTCTGCCAGACTGTGGGGAATACAGAACTTAGAATTTAGAAATCTAGTTAGAATTCCCTCATATTCTAATGTAGAATGTAGAATTCCCACAGATTATAATGTAGACTGTAGAATTCCCTCAGATTGTAATGTAGAATGTAGAATTCCCTCAGATTCTAATGTAGAATTCCCTCACATTCTAATGTAGAATGTAGAGTCCACTCAGATTCCAATGTAGAATGTAGAATCCACTCAGATTCTAATGTAGAATCCATTCAGATTCTAATGTGGAATCCATTCAGATTCTAATGTGGAATCCACTCAGATTCTAATGTGGACTGTAGAATTCACTCAGATTCTAACGTAGAATGTAGAATCCACTCAGATTCGAATGTAGAATGTAGAATTCACTCCGATTCTAATGTAGAATGTAGAATTCACTCCGATTCTAATGTAGAATGTAGAATTCACTCCGATTCTAATTTAGAATACACTCAGATTGTCATTCTATAGTGTCAGATTATTGATAGGGCCAACCTTATCCACATTCATAGTGCTGTCTCTGATCTACAGTATGTAGGTTAGGTGATACATAATCGTTATTGTATAAGACAGTAGCATACTAATTCATGCAGTTATTACATAGCGACATGCTCATACATTAAGAACACCAACACACTGGCAACATGAGCAGGGACAGATAAATGCATCACATCCCAAGGGAGGTTTCAGTGTGAAGAGAGTGGGTGGAGAAAGAGAGTGTAGAGAGAAAGAGAAAGATGGGGGATGGAGAGACGAGAGAGTGAGAGAAAGAGAAATAAATAAATTAATAAGGAAATGATCTCAACAGAGAAAAATGTCCTCATGTGTGCTACCTATATCCCCCCAATAAAATCCCCATACTTGCACGATGACAGTATTCCCTCCCAAATATGCCCCTCTAGACACAACTATGACAAAACAATCAACAAAAACAGTTCACAACTCCTACATCTCTGTCACACGCTGGGTCTGCAGATAGTAAATGGTAGGCTTTGAGGAGACTCCTATGGTAGGTACACCTACAGCTCTGTCACACGCTGGGTCTGCAGATAGTAAATGGTAGGCTTTGAGGAGACTCCTATGGTAGGTACACCTACAGCTCTGTCACACGCTGGGTCTGCAGATAGTAAATGGTAGGCTTTGAGGAGACTCCTATGGTAGGTACACCTACAGCTCTGTCACACGCTGGGTCTGCAGATAGTAAATTGTAGGCTTTGAGGAGACTCCTATGGTAGGTACACCTACAGCTCTGTCACACGCTGGGTCTGCAGATAGTCAATGGTAGGCTTTGAGGAGACCCCTATGGTAGGTACACCTACAGCTCTGTCACACGCTGGGTCTGCAGATAGTAAATTGTAGGCTTTGAGGAGACTCCTATGGTAGGTACACCTACAGCTCTGTCACACGCTGGGTCTGCAGATAGTAAATGGTAGGCTTTGAGGAGACTCCTTTGGTAGGTACACCTACATCTCTGTCACACGCTGGGTCTGCAGATAGTAAATGGTAGGCTTTGAGGAGACTCCTATGGTAGGTACACCTACAGCTCTGTCACACGCTGGGTCTGCAGATAGTCAATGGTAGGCTTTGAGGAGACTCCTTTGGTAGGTACACCTACATCTCTGTCACACGCTGGGTCTGCAGATAGTCAATGGTAGGCTTTGAAGAGACTCCTATGGTAGGTACACCTACATCTCTGTCACACGCTGGGTCTGCAGATAGTCAATGGTAGGCTTTGAGGAGACTCCTATGGTAGGTACACCTACATCTCTGTCACACGCTGGGTCTGCAGATAGTCAATGGTAGGCTTTGAGGAGACTCCTATGGTAGGTACACCTACAGCTCTGTCACACGCTGGGTCTGCAGATAGTCAATGGTAGGCTTTGAGGAGACTCCTATGGTAGGTACACTTACATCTCTGTCACACGCTGGGTCTGCAGATAGTCAATGGTAGGCTTTGAGGAGACTCCTATGGTAGGTACACCTACAGCTCTGTCACACGCTGGGTCTGCAGATAGTAAATGGTAGGCTTTGAGGAGACTCCTATGGTGGGTACACCTACAGCTCATCCCTTGGCAGTAGTACTGTAGACTACTTTATCACTGACCTCAACCCAGAGTCTCTCAGAGCGTTCAGTCAGTCCACTAACACATCTATCAGATCACAGCAAAATCACAGTCTACCTGAACAGAGCAAAACTCAATCATGAGGAATCAAAGCCAAAGGAACTGCACAATATTAAGAAATGCTATAGATGGAAGGAAAGTAGTATGGAAAACTACCAAAAAAAATTAATAGATAACAACAAATTCAATCCCTTTTAGACAACTTCCTGGACAATACATTTCACTGTAATAGTGAAGGTGTAAACTTGGCAATAGAAAACCTAAACAGTGTATTTGACCTCTCAACTTCTCTATCAAATCTAAACATTTCAAGAAACAACCTAAGAAAATGAACAACAATGACAAATGGTTTGATGAAGAATGCAAAAACCTAAGAAAATAATTAAGAAACCTTTTCCAACCAAAAACATAGAGACCCAGAAAACCCAGAGTCTACGCCTTCACTATGGTGAATAACTAAAACAATACAGAAATACATTACGGAAAAAGAAGGAACAGCACGTCAGAAATCAGCTCAATGTAATTGAAGAATAGATAGAATCTAACCACTTCTGGGAAAATTGGAAAACACTAAACAAACAACAACACAAAGAGTTATCTATCCAAAACGGAGATGTATGGATAAACCACTTCTCCAATATTTTTGTCTCTATAACAAAGAACAAACAGCAAAAGCATATACATGATCAATTAAGAATCATCTATTAAAGACTACCAGAATCCACTTGATTCTCCAATTACATTGAATGAACTACAGGACAAAATAAAAATTCCCCAACCCAAAAAGGCATGTGGTGTTGATGGTATCCTACATGAAATCATAAAATATACAGACCACAAATATACAGACCACAAAATATACAGACCACAAAATATACAGACCACAAATATACAGACCACAAATATACAGACCACAAATATACAGACCACAAATATACAGACCACAAAATATGCAGACTAGAATTGTCTATACTTTAACATCATCCTCAGCTCTGACATCTTCCCCAATATTTGGAACCAAGAACTGATAACCCCAAACCCCAATCCACATAAGTGGAGACAAATTTGACGCCAATAACTACCATGGGATATGCGTCAACAGCAACCTTAGGAAAATCCTCTGCTTTACCATTAACAGCAGACTTATACATTTACACAGGAAAAACAATGTACTGAGCACATTTCAAATGATCTTTTTACCAAATTACCGTACAACAGATCACATATTCACCCTGCACACCCTAATTCACAAACAAACCAATCAAAACAAAGTATTCTCATGCTTTGTTGACTTCAAAAAAGCTTTAGACTTGATTAAGCATGAGGATCTGCTATAACAATTGATGGAAAGTGGTGTTGGGGGAAAAACATATGACATTATAAAATCCATGTACACAAACAACAAGTGTGCGGTTAAAATTGGCAAAAAAAACACACATTTCTTTCCACAGGGCCGTGGGGTGAGACAGGGATGCAGCTTAAGCCCCACCCTCTTCAACATGTATATCAACAAATTGGCAAGGGTACTAGAGCAGTCTGCTGCACCCAGCCTCACCCCTACTAGAATCTGAAGTCAAATGTCTACTGTTTGCTGATGATCTGGTGCTTCTGTCCACAACCAAGGAGGGCATACAGCAGCACCTAGATATTCTGCACAGATTCTGTGAGACCGGTTGCCAAGACCACAAATACAAATTCCATCTAGACATCGTTGCCCTAGAGCACACAAAAAACTATACATACCTCGGGCCTAAACATCAGTGCCACAGGTAACTTCCAAAAAGCTATGAACGATCTGAGAGACAAGGCAAGAAGGGCATTCTATGCCATCAAAAGTAACATAAAATTGAACATGCCAATTAGGATCTGGCTAAACATACTTGAATCCGTTATAGAACCCATTGCCCTTTATAGTTGTGAGGCCTTGGGGTGCGCTCACCAACCAAGAATTCACTAAATGGGACAAACACCAAATTGAGAATCTGCTTGCAGAATTCCGCAAATATGTCCTCCTTGTGTAACATAGAACACCAAATAATGCATGCAGAGCAGAATTAGGACGATACCCGCAAATTATCAAAATCTAGAAAATAATTGTTAAATTCTACAACCACCTAAAAAGAAGCGATTCCAAAGCCTTCCATAACAAATCCATCACCTACAGAGTGATGAACCTGGAGAAGAGACCCCTAATCCATCACCTACAGAGAAATGAACCTGGAGAAGAGACCCCTAATCCATCACCTACAGAGAAATGAACCTGGAGAAGAGACCCCTAATCCATCACCTACAGAGACATGGACCTGGAGAAGAGACCCCTAATCCATCACCTACAGAGAAATGAACCTGGAGAAGAGTCCCCTAATCCATCACCTACAGAGAAATGAACCTGGAGAAGAGTCCCCTAATCCATCACCTACAGAGAAATGAACCTGGAGAAGTCCCTAATCTATCACCTACAGAGAAATGAACCTGGAGAAGAGACCCCTAATCCATCACCTACAGAGAAATGAACCTGGAGAAGAGACCCTAATCCATCACCTACAGAGAAATGAACCTGGAGAAGAGACCCCTAATCCATCACCTACAGAGAAATGAACCTGGAGAAGAGACCCCTAATCCATCACCTACAGAGAAATGAACCTGGAGAAGAGACCCCTAATCCATCACCTACAGAGACATGGACCTGGAGAAGAGACCCCTAAGCCATCACCTACAGAGAAATGAACCTGGAGAAGAGTCCCCTAATCCAACTGTTTTTGGGGTTCTGTTCACGAACAGACCCCACAGAGAAAACAGACCCCTCATGAGAAAACAAAAATATAATTACTTGATATATTGGAAAGAATTAACAATAAAACAGAGGAAACTAGAATGCTATTTGGCTCTAAACAGAGAGTACACAGTGGCAGAATACCTGACCACTGTGACTGACCCAAACGTAAGGAAAGCTTTGACTATGTACAGACTCAGTGAGCAAAGCCTTGCTATTGAGAAAGGTTGCTGAAGGCAGACCTGGCTCTCAATAGAAGACAGGCTATGTGCACAATGCCCACAAAATGAGGTGGAAACTGGACAACTGTGTGATCACGCTCGCCGGAGCCAATTAGAGCAAGACCTTTAAACAGGTCAATATTCACAAGGCCGTGATGCCAGACGGATTACCAGGACGTGTACTCAAAGCATGCACAGACCAACTGGCAAGTGTCTTCACTGACATTTTCAACCTTTTCCTGACTGAGTCTGTAATACCTACATGTTTCAAGCAGACCACCATAGTCCCTGTGCCCAAGAAAGCGAAGGTAACCTGCCTAAATGACAACCGCCCCGTAGCACTCTAGAGAAAAGTGCTTTGAAAGGCTGGTCGTGAGTCACATCAACACCATAATCCCAGAAACCCTAGACCCACTTCAATTCGCATATCACCACAACAGATCCACATATCATCACTAAGCTAAGGACCCTGGGACTAAACTCCTCCCTCTGCAACTGGATCCTGGACTTCCTGATGGGTCGCCCCCAGGTGGTAAGGGTAGGCAACAACACATCTGTCACGCTGATCCTCAACACAAGGGCCCCACAGGGGTGTGTGCTTAGTCCCTCCTGTACTCCCTGCTCACACAAGACTGCGTGGCCAAGCACAACTTCAACACCATCATTAAGTTTGCTGACGACACAACGGCGGTAGGCCTGATCAACGACAACAATGAGACAGCCTATAGGGAGGAGGTCAGAGACCTGGCAGTGTGGTGCCAGGACATCAACCTCTCCCTCAGTGTGAGATGAACGTGAACTTCAGAAAAAGGAGGGCCGAACATGCCCCCATTCACATGGAAGGGGCTGCAGTGGAGCGGGTCGAGAGTTTTAGGTTCCGTGGTGTGCACATCAACAACAAACTATCATGTTCCAAACACACCAAGAAAGTTGTGAAGAGGGCACGACAACGCCTTTTACCCCTCAGGAGACTGAAAAGATTTGGCATGGGTCCTCAGATCCTCAAAGATCTACAGCTGCACCATCGAGAGCATCCTGCCGGGTTGCATTGAAGAGGGTTAAACCAAGGCCTTATACCTTTTAAAGGGTTAATCAATTGTGTTATGATGAACTGTAAGGTCACCTCTTCAGGAGACCTCTCTGTGTGTGTTAAAACCTGTTTTTGAGTGTTCTGACCTTCAGACACTGTCAGAAGGCGTCTACATTCAGACTCCTCCTATCTGGATCCCACCGTGGTTATCTGGTTTTCTGAGAACACAAGGCTGCCAAAGACCTGACGAAACCAGCCAGCTGTCAGAAGATGCTTGGTCTCGTTCACATTGTTATGACCCTATACTTGTGATGAAAGGTTAAGTTTCGGTCAAACCCACTTCTGAACTTTTAATTACTGATAAGATGGTTACTTCTGTCAGGGGGAGGTCAGATGTATTAAAATGTTGTTGCCATGGAAACTCACGCACAGGACTGAGGACTGGGAGAGACTGTATGAGTTACAGGATGTTATAAGATGTCTTAGACATTTTGCAGAACTTGTGGAGAACTATTATATATTGTTATACTGTACTCTGTACCAACTTCTGCCTACAATTGTTTTACTAAAGGAGTATTTTAATACTTAAACAAAGAGTCTGTGTTTCCTTTCCATTACTAATGTATGTTTGATAATTATATAGACCTGCTCATTTGTTGAGGAAATTGACCAACAGCATGTTGGTGACGACTGCTTGGCATCCAACCTTAAGGCGCTACAGAGGGTAGTGTGTACAGCTGCCTCCTGCCATCTTGGACCTATACACCAGGCGGTGTCAGAGGAAGGCCCAAAAAATTGTCAAAGACTGCAGTCACCCAAGTGACAGACTTTTCTCTCTGCTACCGCATTGCAAGTGGTACCGGAGTGCCAAGTCTAGGTCCAAAAGGCAGTGATGGAAAAATACCCAGTTGTCATACTTGAGTAAAAGTAAAGATGCCTTAATAGAAAATGACTCAAGTAAAAGTGAAAGTCACCCAGTAAAATTCAAATTGAGCAAAAGTTGTTTTTTTTATATTTGGTTTTATATACGTATCAAAAGTAAATGTAATTGCTAAAATATACTTGAGTATCAAAAGTAAAATTCTAAATAATTTCACATTCCTTATATTAAGCAAACTAGACGGCACAATTTTCTTGTTGTTTAAATGTACGGATAGCCAGGGGTACACCAACACTCAGACATCATTTACAGATAGCCAGGGGTACACCAACACTCAGACATCATGTACATATAGCCAGGGGCAACATTCCAACACTCAGACATCATTTACAGATAGCCAGGGGTACACCAACACTCAGACATCATGTACAGATAGCCAGGGGAACACCAACACTCAGACATCATTTACAGATAGCCAGGGGTACACCAACACTCAGACATCATTTACAGATAGCCAGGGGCACACCAACACTCAGACATCATTTACAGATAGCCAGGGGTATACCAACACTCAGACATCATGTACAGATAGCCAGGGGCACTCCAACACTCAGACATCATTTACAGATAGCCAGGGGTACACCAACACTCAGACATCATTTACAGATAGCCAGGGGTACACTCCAACACTCAGACATCTTGTACAGATAGCCAGGGGTACACCAACACTCAGACATCATGTACAGATAGCCAGGGGCACTCCAACACTCAGACATCATTTACAGATAGCCAGGGGCACACCAACACTCAGACATCATTTACAGATAGCCAGGGGTACACCAACACTCAGACATCATTTACAGATAGCCAGGGGCACACCAACACTCAGACATCATTTACAGATAGCCAGGGGTACACCAACACTCAGACATCATGTACAGATAGCCAGGGGCACTCCAACACTCAGACATCATTTACAGATAGCCAGGGGTACACCAACACTCAGACATCATTTACAGATAGCCAGGGGTACACTCCAACACTCAGACATCTTGTACAGATAGCCAGGGTACACCAACACTCAGACATAATTTACAGATAGCCAGGGGCACACCAACATTCAGACATCATTTAGCCAGGGGTACACCAACACTCAGACATCATGTACAGATAGCCAGGGGCACTCCAACACTCAGACATCATTTACAGATAGCCAGGGGCACACCAACACTCAGACATCATTTACAGATAGCCAGGGGCACACCAACACTCAGACATCATTTACAGATAGCCAGGGGTACACCAACACTCAGACATCATTTACAGATAGCCAGGGGTACACCAACACTCAGACATCATTTACAGATAGCCAGGGGTACACCAACACTCAGACATCATTTACAGATAGCCAGGGGTACACCAACACTCAGACATCATTTACAGATAGCCAGGGGTACACCAACACTCAGACATCATTTACAGATAGCCAGGGGTACACCAACACTCAGACATCATTTACAGATAGCCAGGGTACACCAACACTCAGACATCATTTACAAATAGCCAGGGGTACACCAACACTCAGACATCATTTACAGATAGCCAGGGGCACACCAACACTCAGACATCATTTACAGACAGAGACATCATTTACAGATAGCCAGGGGCACACCAACACTCAGACATCATTTACAGATAGCCAGGGGTACACCAACACTCAGACATCATGTACAGATAGCCAGGGGCACTCCAACACTCAGACATCATTTACAGATAGCCAGGGGTACACCAACACTCAGACATCATTTACAGATAGCCAGGGGTACACTCCAACACTCAGACATCTTTACAGATAGCCAGGGGTACACCAACATAGACATCATTTACAGATAGCCAGGGGCACACCAACATTCAGACATCATTTACAGATAGCCAGGGGTACACCAACACTCAGACATCATGTACAGATAGCCAGGGGCACTCCAACACTCAGACATCATTTACAGATAGCCAGGGGCACACCAACACTCAGACATCATTTACAGATAGCCAGGGGCACACCAACACTCAGACATCATTTACAGATAGCCAGGGGTACACCAACACTCAGACATCATTTACAGATAGCCAGGGGCACACCAACACTCAGACATCATTTACAGATAGCCAGGGGTACACCAACACTCAGACATCATTTACAGATAGCCAGGGGTACACCAACACTCAGACATCATTTACAGATAGCCAGGGGTACACCAACACTCAGACATCATTTACAGATAGCCAGGGGTACACCAACACTCAGACATCATTTACAGATAGCCAGGGGTACACCAACACTCAGACATCATGTACAGATAGCCAGGGGTACACCAACACTCAGACATCATTTACAAATAGCCAGGGGTACACCAACACTCAGACATCATTTACAGATAGCCAGGGGCACACCAACACTCAGACATCATTTACAGATAGCCAGGGGTACACCAACACTCAGACATCATTTACAGATAGCCAGGGGCACACCAACACTCAGACATCATTTACAGATAGCCAGGGGCACACCAACACTCAGACATCATTTACAGATAGCCAGGGGCACACCAACACTCAGACATCATTTACAGATAGCCAGGGCACACCAACACTCAGACATCATTTACAGATAGCCAGGGGCACACCAACACTCAGACATCATTTACAGATAGCCAGGGGCACACCAACACTCAGACATAATTTACAGATAGCCAGGGGCACACCAACACTCAGACATCATTTACAGATAGCCAGGGGCACACCAACACTCAGACATCATTTACAGATAGCCAGGGGTACACCAACACTCAGACATAATTTAAAAACAAAGCATTTGTGTTTAGTGAGTTCGCCAGATCAGAGACAGCAGGGATGTTCTCTTGATAAAAGTGTGTTAATTTGACCATTTTCCTGTCCTGCTAAGCATTCGAAATGGAATGAGTACTTTTTAGTGTCAGGGAAAATGTATGGAGTAAAAAGTACAATATTTTCATTAGGAATGTAGTTGAGTAATAGTTGTCAAAAATATAAATAGTAAAGTACAGATACCCCCAAAAAATTACATATGTAGTAGGGTAAAGTATTTTTACCTAAGTAATTTACACCACTGCCAAAAGGCTCCTTAAAATTAACAGCTTCCACCCCTAAGCCATAAGACTGCATAACAATTAATAAAATGGCCACCCAGACTATTTGCATTGACCCCCCTGTTTAACACTGCTGCTACTCGCTGTTTATCTTCTATGCATAGTCACTTCACCCCTACCGACATGTACAAATTACCTAGACTAACTTGTACCCCTGCATATTGACTCGGTACCGGTACCCCCTGTATATAGCCTCGGTTATTTCTTTTTTTAAAAACGTTAGTTTTATTAGTAAATATTTTCTTAACTCTATTTTCTTAAAACTGCATGGTTGGTTAATGGCTTGTAAGTAAGAATTTCACGATAAGGTATTTCTACACCTGTTGTATTCGGCGCATATGACAAATACATTTGATTTGATTTTAATCTTGGTAAGATCATCATATATTGCAGTGTATGTGTCACGACTTCCGCCGAAGTCGGTCCCTCTCCTTGTTCGGGCGGCGTTCGGAGGTCGACGTCACCGGTCTTCTAGCCATCGCCTATTCACCTTTCATTTTCCATTTGTTTTATCTTGTCTTCCCACACACCTGGTTTCAATTCCATCATTACATGTTGTGTATTTAACCCTCACTTCCCCCCATGTCCTTGTCCGGTATTGTTTATTGTAGTGCTTGTGCACGTTATGCTGGTGTGTAAACGGGTTTTGCTTACCCATTGATTTATTGTTCTGTTTACAGTGGTTTTGTTAATTAAACTGGGCCGTTGTAAATCAGTTTTTGCTCTCCTGCGCCTGACTTCTCTGCCGCCAGTATGCACCCCCTACAGTATGTGACTGTGTAGGCCTACAGAATGGTAAGTATCCCCCTCCTGTCTGTCCAGTCGGCAGAGAGCTGATAGTCCCTCATGGTAGACAGACAGAGAACATAATCTCCTACAGGTCCAGAGGGGATGTGCTCAGTTGTCATAGTCAGAAACGGACTGGCCAAAGGGCAGTTTGGGCAAAACTCAGATAGGCTAGTCCATTTTTAGACAAGTGTGCCTGTCCAAATTGATGGTTTAGTGCAATTGATTTGGCTAATATAACGGGCCTTGAGGAAAAACTTTGGCCGATGTAGGGGCCTTGGGGAAAACAATGGGCCAGTGTGGTAGAAATGCCCAGGCCAATTTCTGGTCCCAGTCCGTCCCTGCTACATAATATTGATCTAAATAATGGAGCCGGCCCCTGTCCCCTCCCCTCTACCCTCACCATTATCCCTGACTCACTCTCCTCTTATCTCCTTTCCTCCACCTCATTCTCTCTATCCTTCTGTTCAATCCTTCCCTCTAACTACACTCCATCTCTCCTTATTAACAGTATCACTCATCCTCACCCAGTCCCTCCCTCTGGTCCCTGACCTCCCCCACTACACTCTTAGTAAAAAACTTGTAAAACCATTTTTGGTACTATGTAGACCCTTTTTGGTTCCAGATAGAACCCTTTTGGGTTGTAGACCCCTTTCCACAGAGGGTTCTATATAGAACCAAAAAGGATTCTACCTGGAACCAAAAAGGGTTCTACATGGAACCAAAAAGGATTCTACATGGAACCAAAAAGGATTCTACATGGAACCAAAAAGGATTCTACCTGGAACCAAAAAGGGCTCTCCTTTGGGGACAGCCGAATAACCCTTTTTTCTAAGAGTGCACCCTCGTTCTAGTTCCCTCTCTCTCAGCCCTCCAACCATCTCCCTGCTCATGAATATCTCCTCCTTTAAATGTCTCACCCTCAAAAATCCATTCCCCATCTTTCTCACCCTCCCACATTCCATCCCTCCGTGTCTCTCCCTCCATCTGAGAGTCATGTCTATCACCTCAACAGCATGTTTCACTCTACCCTTCTCTCTCGTTCTTTCTCTCAGATCCCTCTACTGGTTTGAACCCATTCAACACAATGACTCCAGAGGTACAAACCGTGAGCACATCATGTTGTTTCACAGCAAACCAGCTCAACATTAGGCTCCAATGGGAAGAGTAGTCTACCTGCTAACAGTGCCCTTTCACACGCTGAGAAGAGTTGGCTCCCGTTGTTTTCTCTGCCCTCTTGGTGGCACTGACATTTAATTTGTGTCCCAAATCGCACCCTATTCCCTATATAGTGCACTACTTTGGATCAGGACCCATGGGGCTAGACACATACTGTCCCAGGTCTCCTCTCCTTCATCAGCACAGGCCGAAAACACAGGATGGGTGACAACAAAGGCAGAAGCCTACTGTAGTTATCTTTTCCCCATCAGCAGGCTAGTGAAAGACTGAAGCACAGACTACCGGCTTGGAGGGAGAGAGGGATACTGGAAGGTGTGTGTGTGTGTGTGTGTGTGTGTGTGTGTGTGTGTGTGTGTGTGTGTGTGTGTGTGTGTGTGTGTGTGTGTGTGTGTGTGTGTGTGTGTGTGTGTGTGTGTGTGTGTGTGTGTGTGTGTGTGTGTGTGTGTGTGTGTGTATGACAGGTGGTGCTCACAGCGAGAGGGACATGTTGTATAAGCACATGAGGGTGGGGTGAGGAAGTAGATATGTTGCCAATGAACCCCGGGCCTGGAGATGTGTTAATTTAGCTTGTTAGTCTTTCTGTTTACTATGTAAACAAACGATGGACATTTACTGTGTCAGGTATACACACATAACTACTGTGACCTAAATGCAATAAAGAAGGGGTTGTAAAGGAATAGGAAAGATTAAACCCTCTTGCTTTCATCTGCAGGATATCTGAATAAAACAGCTATCAACTCCTATCAACTCCTATACTATTAACTCCTATTAACTCCTATCAACTACTATACTATTAACTCCTATTAACTCCTATCAACTATTATATAATTAACTACAATAGTATTAACTCCTATTAACTCCTATACTATTAACTCCTATTAACTCCTATCAACTCCTATACTATTAACTCCTATTAACTCCTATCAACTACTATACTATTAACTCCTATTAACTCCTATCAACTATTATATAATTAACTACAATAGTATCAACTCCTATCAACTCCTATACTATTAACTCCTATACCACTAACTCCTAATCAACTCCTATCAACTCGTATACTATTAACTCCTATCAACTACTATATAATAAACTACAATACTATTAACTCCTATATAATTAACTACAATACTATTAACTCCTATCAACTATTATATAATTAACTACTATACTATTAACTCCTATCAACTACTTTCAACTCCTATCAACTCCTATACTATTAACTCATATCAACTCCTATCAACTCCGATACTATCAACTCCTATACTATTAACTCATATACTATTAACTCCTATCAACTCCTATACTATCAACTCCTATACTATCAACTCCTATACCATCAACTCCTAACAACTCCTATCAACTCCTATCAACTCCTATACTATTAGCTTCTATCAACTACTATACTATTAACTCCTATCAACTCCTATACTATTAACTCCTATCAACTCCTATACCATTAACTCCTATACTATCAACTCCTATACTATCAACTCCTATACTATCAAATCCTATCAACTCCTATACTATCATCTCCTATACTATTAGCTACTATCAACTCCTATACTATTAACTCCTATCAACTCCTATCAACTCCGATACTATCAACTACTATACTATTAACTCATATACTATCAACTCCTATACTATCAACTCCTACCAACTCCTATACTATCAACTCCTATACTATCAACTCCTATACTATCAACCCCTATCAACTCCTATACTATTAACTCCTATCAACTCCATCACTATTAACTCCATCACTATTAACTCCTATCAACTCCTATACTATCAACTCCGATACTATCATCTCCTATATTATTAACTCATATACTATCAACCCCTATCAACTACTATACTATCAAGTCCTATACTATCAACTCCTATCACCTACTATACTATTCGCTCCTATCAACTACTATACTATTAACTCCTATCAACTCCTATACTATTAACTCCTATCAACTTCTATACTATTAGCTCCTATCAACTACTTATCTATTAAGTCCTATACTACCAACTCCTATAAACTCATATTCTATTAACTCCTATCAACTCCTATACTATTAACTCCTATCAACTCCTATACTATTAACTCCTATCAACTCCTATACTATCAACTCCTATACTATCAACTCCTATCAACTACTATTAACTTTAATTAAAACATGTAGAGCACAGGAGGCTGCTGAGGAGAGGACGGCTCATAATAATGTCTGGAACAGAGCGAATGGAATGAAACCACGTGTTTGATGTATTTGATCCCATTCCACTGATTCCGCTCCAGTCATTACCACGAGCCCGTTCTCCCCAATGAAGGTGCCACCTACCTCCTGTGATGTACTAAGAACTATGGTGTCTATCGTTATGTTACAATGCTACAATATGGCATATGTGACCTGTATTTCAGTAACAATATGATAGCATGCTGGCATTATAAAAACTGCTAGTTGAATCAAAACTGACTGGACATATGGTTTATTTTTGTCTCTTTCTGCGTGCATCTGAAATGGCATCCTATTCCCCATTTACTGCACTATGTTGACAAACACTATGTTTGTGCCCTATATGGGCACTGGTCAAATGTAGTGCACTATATAATAGGAAAGGGGTTCCATTTGGGACAGCCTGTCTGTGTCAGTTGTCGAGGCCTCCCAGTTCCTGGGCCTTCTGCCTGATGTTCTGGTTGAAAGGCATCATGAAGTCCTCAAAGTCCACCTCGTAGGACAGACGGTCTCTCCTCTCCTCCTTCCTCTCAATCAGCTGGCTGCTGGTCAGCTGCTTACCCCACACCTGACAAGGGAGTGAGGAGGGAGAGAGAGAGAGAGAGAGAGAGAGAGAGAGAGAGAGAGAGAGAGAGAGAGAGAATTAGAGAAGGGGAGAAAGAGAGAAGGAAAGATCGGGAGAGAAATAGAGAGAAGAGATGTTAGAGTGAGAAAAAAAGAGAGAGGGGGTGGGAGGGGCAGCAGAGCGAAACAAAGAGGGGGAGGGGCAGCAGAGAGAAACAAAGAGGGGGGCAGCAGAGAGAAACAAAGAGGGGGAGGGGCAGCAGAGAGAAACAAAGAGGGGGAGGGGCAGCAGAGAGAAACAAAGAGGGGGAGGGGCAGCAGAGAGAAACAAAGAGGGGGAGGGGCAGCAGAGAGAAAGACGGGGAGGGGCAGCAGCGACAAAGAGGGGGAGAGGGGCAGCAGAGAGAAACAAAGAGGGGGAGGGGCAGCAGAGAGAAAGACGGGGAGGGGCAGCAGAGACAAAGAGGGGGAGAGGGGCAGCAGAGAGAAACAAAGAGGGGGAGGGGCAGCAGAGAGAAAGACGGGGAGGGGCAGCAGAGACAAAGAGGGCGGAGGGGCAGCAGAGAGAAAGACGGGGAGGGGCAGCAGAGACAAAGAGGGGGAGAGGGGCAGCAGAGAGAAACAAAGAGGGGGAGGGGCAGCAGAGAGAAAGACGGGGAGGGGCAGCAGAGACAAAGAGGTGGGAGAGGGGCAGCAGAGACAAAGAGGGGGAGAGGGGCAGCAGAGACAAAGAGGGAGAGAGGGGCAGCAGAGACAAAGAGGGAGAGAGGGGCAGCAGAGACAAAGGGGGGAGAGGGGCAGCAGAGACAAAGAGGGGGGAGAGGGGCAGCAGCGACAAAGAGGGGGAGAGGGGCAGCAGAGACAAAGAGGGAGAGAGGGGCAGCAGAGACAAAGAGGGGGAGAGGGGCAGCAGAGACAAAGAGGGAGGGGAGGGACAGCAGAGCAAACCAAGAGGGAGGGGAGGGACAGCAGAGCAAACAAAGAGGGAGGGGAGGGACAGCAGAGCAAACCAAGAGGGAGGGGGGACAGCAGAGCGAACCAAGAGGGAGGGGAGGGACAGCAGAGCGAACCAAGAGGGAGGGGAGGGACAGCAGAGCGAACCAAGAGGGAGGGGAGGGACAGCAGAGCGAACCAAGAGGGAGGGGAGGGACAGCAGAGCGAACCAAGAGGGAGGGAAAGGACAGCAGAGCGAAACCAAGAGGGAGGGGAGGGACAGTAGAGCGAACCAAGAGGGAGGGGAGGGACAGCAGAGTGAACCAAGAGGGAGGGGAGGGACAGCAGAGTGAGACAAAGAGGGAGGGGAGGGACAGCAGCAGAGCGAGACAAAGAGGGGGGAGAGGGGCAGCAGAACGAAACACAGAGTTGGGAGGAGGGGCAGCAGAGCGTAACAAGGCGGGGTGGCATTAGAGCGAGTCAAGGGGGGGGCAGCAGAACGAAACAAAGAGTGGGGAGGAGGGGCAGCATAGCGAGACAAAGGGGACGAGGGAGAAAGAAATTGACGTTATGTAATAGCCACCTAAGAGTGCCTCCATAGCAAAAACAAGTTGAGAACAAAACAACAGGCTAATCAAAGGATGAGGTCATTGGCTAGATCAGGTGCCTTCTGTCACGGAGGAAGCGGAGAAGTGGGAACCTACTGTTTTTGGCACAAAGCTGATGTCGGGGCGGTTGGTGGCTCCGCTGGTGATCTGGGTGTTGAGGAAGATGATGTTGTCCTTCAGAGAAACCTTCCTCACCGTCGTCTCAGAGGAGGTCGCAGACACAGAGTCAGACTGGATGGAGATGGATAGACGGAAACACACACACACACACACACACACACATTACACACGAAGAAACACACATGTACAGGCAGATCCACACACCAAATCAAACACTACACATAACACACATAGCAAATAACATACATATTGAAGCATATGTCATACATTTAAAAAAAACACACTGAGTTTACCATACATAAGGAACATCATCCTAATATTGAGTAGCACCCCCCCACCCCCCACCCCTTTCCTCAGAACAGCCTCAATTCATCGGGGGCATGGACTCAACAAGGTGTCGAAAGAGTTCCACAGGGATGCTGGTCCATGTTGTCTCCAATCTTTCCCCACAGTTGTGTCCAGTCGGCTGGATGTTCTTTGGGTGCTGGACCATTATTGATACACACGGGGAAACTGCTGAGCGTGAAATACTCAGCAGCGTTGCAGTTCTTGACACACTCAAACCGGTGCACCTGGCACCTACTACCATACCCCATTCGAAAGCACTGAAATATTTTGTCTTGCCCATTCACCCTCTGAATAGCACATATTAACACAATCCATGTCTCAAAAATCTCGCTAGAACCTATCTCCTCCCCTTCATCTAAACTGACTGAAGTGGATTTAACAAGTGACATCAATAAGGGACCATAGCTTTCACCTGGATTCACCTGGTCAGTCTGTCATGGAGAGAGCAGGTGTTCTTAATGTTTTGTCCACTCAGTGTATATACAAGACACATAAAACTAGTCTGCAGTATGTGTATGTTTGTAACCATGGTGAGGAAATAACATAACCCCACAACCAGGTAGTTATTTACCTTAGGAGCAGCTAGACTGGCTAGCTTGGCCACAGGTTTGCCTCCTCCCTTCCCCTTCCCCTCCTTGGACTTGGGGAGGCTGTCAAACTTAGCCTGGACCAGATCAGTTATCCTGATGTCTCCATATGCTCTGGCAATGTCCAGGCAATTCTGCTCTGAAATGAGACCCATAGCGTTTTAATTAGAACCCTATTCTGTACCTTCCCGTTATTATTGCTATGAGTAACATAACAGTAGCTAAAGCAGTTACACATGCTCTAGATACACGGTGGTCTTACAGAGCTCGGTTGACAGAGCGTGGCGCTTGCGACGCCAGGACAGTGAGTTCAATTCCCAGGACCACCCGTGCGTTAAAAAAAAAGAAGAAACGTTTATTCCCACATGACTAAGTCAATTATGATAAAAGCATTGGCTAAATGGCCTATATTATTATACTGAACAAAAAATATGAATGTAACATGCAACAATTTCTAAGATTTTGCAAAGTTACAGTTCGTTCATAGAAGGAAAACAGTCAATTGAAATACATTTATTAGGCCCTAATCTATTGATTTCACATGACTGGGCAGGGGCGCAGCCATGGGTGGGCCTGGGCGGGCATAGGCCCATCCACTTGAGAACCTGGCCCAGCCTATCAGACTGAGTTTTTCTCCAGAAAAGGGCCTTTTTACAGACAGAAATACTCCTCAGTTTCTTCAGCTGTCCGGGTGGCTGGTCTCAGACAATCCCGCGGATAAAGAAGCCGGATGTGGAGGTCCTTGGCTGGCGTGGTTACATGTGGTCTGAGGTTGTGAGGCTGGTTGGACGTACTGCCAAATTCTTTAAAACAATGTTGGAGGCGGCTTATGGTAGAGAAATTAACATTCCATTCACTGGCAAGAGCTCTCGTGGACATTCCTGCAGTCAGCATGCCAATTGCACGCTCAGTCATTGTGTTGTGTGGAATTGTGTTGGGTGACAAAACTGCACATTTTAGAGCAGCCTTTTATTGTCCCCAGCACAGGTGCACCTGTGTAATGATCATGCTGTTTAATTAGCTTATTGATATGCCACACCTATCAGGTGGATGGATTATCTTGGCAAAAGATATTCTGGTTAGAGCCATTTTACACTGTTCTGTGAAGGGAGTAGTACACAGCGTTGTATGAGATCTTCAGTTTCTTGGCAATTTCTCACATGGAATAGCCTTCATTTCTCAGAACAAGAATAGACTGATGAGTTTCAAGAAGAAAGTTATTTGTTTATGGCCATTTTGAGCCTGTAATCGAACCCACAAATGCTGATGCTCCAGATACTCACGTAGTCTAAAGAAGGCCAGTTTTATTGCTTCTTTAATCAGAACAACAGTTTTCAACTGTGCTAACATAATTGCAAAAGGGCCTTTTTGGCCTTTTAAAATGATAAACTTGGATTAGCTAACACAACGTGCTATTGGAACACAGGAGTGATGGTTGCTGATAATGGGCCTCTGTATGCCTATGTAGATATTCCATTAAATATCAACCATTTCCAGCTACAATAGTCATTTACAACATTAACAACGTCTACACTGTGTTTCTGATCAATCTGATGTTATTTTAAAAATGGACAAAAAAATGACTTTCTTTCAAAAACAAGGACATTTCTGAGACACCAAACCTTTGAATGGTAGTGTATATTAAAATCTAAACCAGTGATACACTGATACACATGGAGGTAATAATTGGAAATCAATGTGGACAAGAAATAGCATAGGTAACATAACAGTAGTCCTCTACTCTGGACCTTTCATACATAACAGTAGTCCTCTACTCTGGACCTTTCATACATAACAGTAGTCCTCTACTCTGGACCTTTCATACATAACAGTAGTCCTCTACTCTGGACCTTTCATACATAACAGTAGTCCTCTATCCTGCACCTTTCTCTCCACCTGTCCACAGTTGCTACAGGGATTTTGGGGATGATAGACCTGTTATCGTATCACATTTTAATTTCACGCGTGAGTGAGGAGCCAGAAACTGTGAGCTGGGCTGGAAGAGGTTGCGGCGGAGGTGGAAGGTGTGGAGAGGGTTGGGGGGAGGAGGTGGGAGGGCTGGAGAGGGTTGGGGGGGGGAGGAGGTGGGAGGGCTGGAGGGGAGTGGAGGAATACATCACATTAAGGGAAACAGGGCCATCTGCTGGACTATTGATAACATGAACATGCCACCCTATTCCCGATACACTGAGTGGACAAAACATTAGGAACACCTTTCTAATATTGAGGTCATGGACTACAAGGTGTCGAAAGCGTTCCACAGGGATGCTGGCCCCATGTTGACTCCAATGCTTCCCACAGTTGTGTCAAATTGGCTGGATGTCCTTTGGGTGCTGGACCATTCTTCATACAAACAGGCAACTGTTGAGCGTGAAAAAACCCCAGCAGCGTTTCAGTTATTGACACACTCAAACCGGTGCGCCTGGCACCTACTAACATACAACATTCAAAGGCACTTAAATATTTTGTCTTGACCATTCACCCTCTGAATGGCACATATACACAATTCATGTCTCCATTTTCTCAAAAGGGCTTTTGAAATCCTTCTTTAACTTGTCTCCTCCCCTTCATCTACACTGATTGAAGTGGATTTAACAAGTGACGTCAATAAGGGATCAAAAGCTTTCACCTAGATTCACCTGGTCAGTCTATGTCATGGAAAGAGCTGGTGTACCTAATGTTTTGTCCACTACCTTTTGACCAGTCTTACCAAGCGTGTAAAAGAGTCATCCGTGTGTGTACAGAGTATGAATAGTAGTACCTTTCTTGTTCTCTGCCTGCACCTTGGCTCCGGCCTTGATGAGGTAGTCCACACAGCACGGTCTGCAGCTCTCGATGGCCCTCATGAGGGGCGTGGCTCCATTCATGGCCACGGCGTCCACCACTGACCCAGAATGCACCAGGAGGTCCACGATGTCCACCTGGCCTGCATGGGAGGCGTGGTGCAGCGGTGTCCAACTGAACTGGTCGCACGTGGTCACGTCAGCACTGTAGCAGATCCATATACCTGATTAATGGCCAATAACCTGATCACTGACCGATTAACCACCCGATTAACCACCCGCCAAACCAGTGTTTGCATCGCCAAGTATCAAATAAGGTTCACTCAAAATAGGGATCAATAGACTTGATAAGTGAAAGCCCCTTGTGGTCCAGAGCTGGCTCATTGACTAATGATTAATTTAAAAAACTGATCAGCACTGAGACCTGATCACTACTGAATAAACCAGCATCAGCACTGAGACCTGAACACTACTGATTAAACCAGCATCAGCACTGAGACCTGATCACTACTGAATAAACCAGCATCAGCACTGAGACCTGATCACTACTGAATAAACCAGCATCAGCACTGAGACCTGATCACTACTGAATAAACCAGCATCAGCACTGAGACCTGATCACTACTGAATAAACCAGCATCAGCACTGAGACCTGATCACTACTGAATAAACCAGCATCAGCACTGAGACCTGATCACTACTGAATAAACCAGCATCAGCACTGAGACCTGATCACTACTGAATAAACCAGCATCAGCACTGAGACCTGATCACTACTGAATAAACCAGCATCAGCACTGAGACCTGATCACTACTGAATAAACCAGCATCAGCACTGAGACCTGATCACTACTGAATAAACCAGCATCAGCACTGAGACCTGATCACTACTGATTAAACCAGCATCAGCACTGAGACCTGATCACTACTGAATAAACCAGCATCAGCACTGAAAATTAGGAAAAGCAATACTACAGGGCTGTATAATGCTCATTGCTCACCAGGATTGGGGTCAATTCCATTTTCAATTGAAATTGCAATTCCAATAATTTTTTCATGCTTTTCAATTAGGAACATTTGGAATTGGTATTTGGTTAACTTTCTTAATTGACTGGAATTGAAATGGAATTGACCACAACCGTGGTATAACGCTCATTGCTCACCCCAGGCTGATGAGGAACTTGGCCACCTCGTAGTTCCCGCTCCCGCAGGCGGTCATCAGGGGCGTCTTATAGTAGCAGTCCTTCACATCCACAGGGACCCCCTGACTGAAGGCCAGGCTCAGAGACTCCAGGTCCCCCGTCTTCACACAGTAGTTGATGTTGATATAGATTTTCTCCGGCTCGTCCACGTACCACGCTGAGTCGTCTTCGATGGGGTGGCCCGGCGGGTGGTCGCGGTCGAACCGCTTGGTGTCGGTGAACTGCTGGTAGCTCTCCACCATGAAGTTTGGGGGCCCGCCGTCCTCGCGCCGGAAGATGAGCTCCGGAGGGACAATGCAAATGGGCATGGGGAGGACGAACTTACCTTTCTTTTTCCCCTTCCCCCCTTTCCCGGCTTTCTTCTTCTTGGGCTCGTAGGAGGGAAGGGTAAAGGCTTTTTGGAGGTAGCGCACCCCTTTGAAGAAATCAGTCACGTTGATCAGTCCCTCGCGCTTCTTGTCGTGCTCCAGAATCACCTGGATAGAAATAATCACAACAATTCATTTTCATTTTAAGTGTTTTTCTTCTGGCATCCATGAAGCTATAGATCAGGACATACTGCAGAATAAGAGCACAATGTAAAACACTATGCTAAACCATCTGCTTCTCAAATTACACCCTATTCACCTTTCTATTGAACTACTGTAGACCAGAGTCGCTGTGTAGAAAATGTACTGCTTTGCCCATGAGGGTTGTCCATTAAAGCCATAAACAAGAACACAACCCAACGTCCCACAGATCTGATATCAAACACATACAGTTAAACATCAGCTCTATACATTCTAGAATGACAATCAGTTCTAGAATGACCTTCTGGAGGTTCTCGTCATCCACTGGCGCCCGGTGATCCTGCAGCACCGCCACAAACGTCTCCCGGGTAACCGTCTCCACGGGACCCACAGCCTCCTCAGCGATCTCCATGGCGGTGCGAAGCGACGCCTCGTGCTCGCAGGACCAGTCGTGCAGCGTGAGCGCCCACAGCTCATTGGGATTGACGGCGCCCGGTTTGGAGAACTTCACCTCCAGACGCTCTGCCTTCTTCAGCTCCTTCATGGCTGGCTTCTGGTTGTTGTTCTTGGCAATCTGACTGGGGATGAAACCCTCTGTATTCTTCAGCTTGGCGTTGCAGCCTGGGGTTGACACAGGAGGCAATTTGAATTTTAAAATGTAATCTACAGGTAAGAGTTGGCTGGCTTTATCTACAGTATATATGGTGCTGGGTTAGAGTTGCTTGACTTTAGCTACAGTATATATGGTGCTGGGGTTAGAGACTTTCTAATCTTCTGTGGATGAAAGAGAGGTCAACACCCGTGGTCCTAGAGAGATACAGGGTGTGCAGGCTTTTTGTTCTGTCACTAAAACCCATCCCATCACTAAAACATCCGATTCGGCCAATCAATGTCTTCATGAGCAGTTGACTGATTTATTGAATTCAGTGTGCTAGCAGTGCTGGGCTGGAACCAAAGCCTGCACAACCCGTGGGCTCTCTGCCCAGTCAGTCAGGTTCCAAACCTCTCTGAGCCAGGAACCTGCAGCACTCAGTGAAGCCTCCAGCTGCAGCCAAGTGCAAGGGGGTGTTCCCGTCCAAGGCAGTCACACTCAAGTCTGCAGAGTAAGCAGACAGCACCACTATCACCTGGAAGGGAAAAGAGAATTAGACCTAATCTATCAATTTGATTTATTTTTAGGGTTGCAAAACTAGCAGTAATTTACCAAAGATACGATAATTTTGGTAATTAACAGGTCATCTATGGCAATGTGCGGTAACGTTGGTAATGTACACTTGAATAACTTTTTAAAAATATATATTCCTATATAGTATTAATTGTTGTGTGCAGTACCAGTCAAAAGTTTGAACACACCTAATCATTCAAGTTTAAAAAAATAGTTTTTACTATTTTCTACATTGTAGAATAATAGTAATACATTAAAAACTATTAAATAACACATATAGAATCATGTAGTAACCAAAAAAAGTGTTTTTAAAAAATCACAATATTTTAGCACCCCCACACCATCACACCCCCTCCTCCATGCTTCACAGTGGGAACCACACATGCAGAGATCATCCGTTCACCTGCTCTGCGTCTCACAAAGACAAGGCGGTTGGAATCAAAAATCTCAAATTTGGACTCATCAGACCAAAGGACAGATTTCCACCTGATTAATGTCCATTGCTCGTGTTTCTTTGCCCGAGCAAGTCTCTTCTTCTTATTGGTGTCCTTTAGTAGTGGTTTCTTTGCAGAAATTTGACCATGAATTTATTTACTGTATATATTTATTTATTTTGCTCCTTTGCACCCCAGTATTTCTACTTTGCACATTCATCTACTGCAAATCCACCATTCCAGTTCTTCTAATTGCTATATTGTATTTACTTTGCCACCATGGCCTTTTTATTGCCTTTACCTCCCTTCTCACCTCATTTGCACACATTGTATATAGACTTGTTTTTGTACTGTATTATTGACTGTAAGTTTGTTTATTCCATGTGTAACTCTGTGTCGTTATATGTGTCAAACTGCTAAATGAGAACTTGTTCTCAACTTGCCTACCTGTTTAAACAAAGGTAAAATAAAATAAATAAAAAATGAAGGCCTGATTCACGCAGTCTCCTCTGAACAGTTGATGTTGAGATGTGTCTGTTTCATTAACTCTGTGAAGCATTTATTTGGGATGCAATTTGAGGTGCAGGTAACTCTAATGAACTTATCCTCTGCAGCAGAGGTAACTCTGGGTCTTCCTGTCCTGTGACGGTCCTCATGAGAGCCAGGTAACTCTAATGAACTTATCCTCTGCAGCAGAGGTAACTCTGGGTCTTCCTGTCCTGTGACGGTCCTCATGAGAGCCAGGTAACTCTAATGAACGTGTCCTCTGCAGCAGAGGTAACTCTGGGTCTTCCTGTCCTGTGGCGGTCCTCATGAGAGCCAGTTTCTTCACAGCACTTGATGGTTTTTTTGACTGCACTGGAAGAAACTTTCAAAGTTCTTGACATTTTCCAGATTGACTGATCTTCATGTCTTAAAGTAATGATGGATTGTCATTTCTCTTTGCTTATTTGAGCTGTTCTTGCCATAATATGGACTTGGTCTTTTACCAAATAGGGCTATCTTCTGTATACCAGCCCTACCTTGTCACAACACAAATGATTGGCTCAAACGCATTACAAAGGAAAGAAATCCCACAAATTAACTTTTAACAAGGCACACCTGTTAATTGAACCGTCTTCCAGGTGACTACCTCATGAAGCTGGTTGAGAGAATGCCAAGAGCGTGCAAAGCTGTCATCAAGGCAAAGGGTGGCTATTTGAAGAATCTTAAATATATTTTCATTTGTTTAACACTTTTTTGGTTACTACATGATTCCATTTGTGTTATTTAATAGGTTTGATGTCTTCACTATTATTCTACAATGTAGAAAATAGTAAAAATCAAGAAAAACCCTTGAATGTGTAGGTGTGTCCAAACTTTTGACCTGTACTGTATATGTGTCCATACAGTACATGAGTTTCTAGTGGATGGATAGACCATATGGTTCAAGAGAAGATAGCCTAATTAATAAAAAACAAACATCTAATCAACAATGGAATCATTTTTTATTAACTTTACAACTCTTCCAACTATTGACGTTTTTCACAACTGCCACCAGTTTGCCCTCCAAAAACTTGAAAGTTACCAAAATTCTGGTAGTTTACTGGTAAACTTAGAAGGTTTCCAGTAATATACCCTCCCTTTGCAAACCTATTCATTTTTATTTCAGTGTCATACACCAATTGGTGCCTAGCCCATATGGGCTTATGAGACACTATTTCTGTAAGCATGTGTGCACAAAATGCAAAACAAAATAACATTTGACAAATGAAATGCATCATTAATCATCATAGCAAGTATAGGGTCTGTCTAACGCTACAGGGTCCGTCTAACGCCAGCCACCATGTCACATTATACAAACAATACATTTATGGTTTATTTATTATTTATTTTTCCCTAGGCTTTGAAAATAAATTGGCCATTATGAAATACAGCCTTTCTGAAAAATGATTCTGTGTTCGTCATGTAGCCAGAACACTTCATATAACAGTTTAGTGCAGCAGGAAACTATTCAGACCCTTTTTCCACATTTTGTGGAGACTTTACAGCCTTGTTCTAAAAGGGATTAAATAAACACATTTCCTCATCAATCTACAAATAATAACCTATAATGACAAAGTGGAAACAGGTTTAGAAAGTTTAACAAATGTATTTAAAATAAAAACAGAAATGCCTTTTTTTTACATAAATATTCAGACAATTTGAGACTTGAAATTGAGCTCAGGTTAATCCTGTTTCCATTGATCATCCTTGAGATGATTCTACAACTTGATTGGAATCCACCTGTGGTAAATGTAACTGGACATGATTTGGAAAGGCACGCACCTGTCTATATAAGGTCCCACAGTTGACAGTGCCTGTCAGAGCAAAAACCAAGCCATGAGGTCGAAGGAATTCCAGTAGAGCTCCAAGACAGGATTGTGTTGAGGCACAGATCTGGGGAAGGGTACCGAAAAACGTCTGCAGCATTGAAGGTCCCCAAGAAAATAGTGGCCTCTTTAATTCTTAAATGGAAGACGTTTGGAACCACCAAGATTCTTCCGAGAGCCGGCCACCCGGCCAAACTGAGAAATCAGGGGAGAAGGACCTTGGTCAGAACCCTATGGTCACTCTGACAGAGCTCCAGAGTTCCTCTGTGGAGATGGGAGAACCTTCCAGAAGGACAACCATCTCTGCAGCACTCTACCAATCAGGCCTTTATGGTAGAGTGGCCAGACTCCTCAGTGACAGCAAATGACAGCCCGCTTGGAGTTTGCCAAAAGGCACCTAAAGAACTCTCAGACCATGAGAAACATGATTCTCTGGTCTGATGAAACCAAGATTGAACTCTTTGGCCTGAATGCCAAGTGTCATGTCTGGAGGAAACTTGGCACCATCCCTACGGTGAAGCATGGTGGTGGCAGCATCATGCTGTGTGGATGTTTTTCAGCGGCAGGGACTGGGAGACAAGTCAGCATCGAGGGAAAGATGAATGGAGCAAAGTACAGAGAGATCCTTGATGAAAACCTTCTCAGGACCTCAGACTGGGGCGAAGGTTCACCTTCCAACAGGACAATGACCCTAAGCACACAGCCAAGACAATGCAGGAGTAGCTTCGGGACAAGTCTCTGAAGGTCCTTGAGTGGCCCAGCCAGAGCCTAGACTTGAATCCAATCTAACATCTCTGGAGAGACCTGGAAATAGCTGTGCAGGGACACTCCCCATCCAACCTGAGAGGGCTTGAGAGGATCTACAGAGAAAAATGGGAGAAACTCCCCAAATACAGGTGTGCTAAGCTTGTAGCGTCATACCCAAGAAGAGTCAAGGCTGTAATCTCTGCCAAAGGTGCGTCAACAGAGTAGAGTAAATGTGGTATTTCAGTTTTTTTATTTGATTAAATTTGCAACAAATTCCCAAAACATTTTTGCTTTGTCATTATGGGGCATTGTGTGTAGATTGATGAGGGGGAAAAAAACTATGCAATCCATTTTAGAATAAGGCTAGGGGTCTGAATACTTTCCGAATGCACTGTATGTTGAAGAACCTGGTTTTAAACCTGATTACTAAAGTATCCTTTTGTTAACCACCACCTCTGTAGTACCTCAAAGAAGCCCCCCTCTGCCGCGAGGTGGGCAGTGTGTATCCTCTTCTTGTCCACAGCGTTGGGGTTTCCCCCTTTCTGGAGGATGGCCCTGACCAGGTCTACCGCTCCCGCCCTGGCTGCCTCCATCAGGGCCGAACGACCAGACGCCTGGTGGGGGGAGAGGAGAGCCAGCAACGGGCTAATGTTAATGACAAAGTAAAGGAGACGAAGGCAATGAAGGGCGGAGTATTAGGAAGAGAGCAGAGATCTCGGTT